>NC_081347.1:8850556-8935729 GCF_029784015.1 Lycium ferocissimum
CCATGTTATGTCCTCCTAAAACAATGTATACTTTCATAAAGTAGTGGATGCTCAAATATTCAATTGTATGCTTCAACTTTTTCTCCTCAAAATTTTCAGCCCTATGGCCGAATGTAACTTGTGTGTTTCTTCCAAATTTAATTGTCCACAATATGTTGAAAATGTAGTGGATGAATCAACATTTAATTGCATATTTGTATGTCTTCCATTAACCTTATTTTAGATGACTTTGAGTCATCCTTTTTACCTTGGATGTTGATGCTCTTGTTGGCTCATTATTGTCACCAATTTTTACTTAACACCACACTTAAGTAATTCCTAATCTCCAATAACATTTTTGTACTAAGTAAAATTTGTAACCGATTTGTTCTAGTTTAGAAATTAAAATCCAAAGTTTCTATCTCACGTTGATTCTTTCGCGAATAACTCGACGTATAAAAATACGGGGTCTAACATTCTCCCCTCCTTTAGAACATTCGTCCTCGAATGTCAAATGAGGACTAAAACTCGTCAATTAAATAACCGAATCACCCGTTATCGCAAGCTATAGACACCAAAAATTAGACCACGAATAAGGTGTTTTAGGGATATTAGGCCTAAAAGTGCCAAACGACCAAATGGGTCGTTACAGTGTGACAGCCATGTATTTCTTCAATCAACTTGACCGCCTCTTTGGCATCAACACACCTTAATAATCCTAAATCTGGAGTCCTCCTATAAAGGATTTCTCCATTTAGGAAAAAGTGGTTTGCTAATCTTCGGAGTGTTCTCTTCTGAACCTTTGGTTATGCCTACGGATAGTCTCCTGCCTTGAGATACTTTTTAATGTCGTAGTACCAAGGTTCTCTATCAGGTTCTTCATCTACATGGAAACAATAAGCTTGCTGATCTTGCACGTTCACCTTGATAGGATCTATGTAATTCTTTTCCGGGTCTTTGAATCATAGAGGACAAGGTTGCCAAAGCATCTGCGAACTCATTTTGAGCCCTTGGGACATGTTTGAATTCCACCTTGATAAATCTCTTACATAAGTCTTTCACACAATGCAGGTACGGAAGTATCTTCACGTTCTTAGTGGTCCACTCGCCTTGTACTTGATGAACCAATAAGTCAGAATCACCTATAACCAATAATTCTTGCATACATGCAAGTTCTTATACATGTTTTAGACAGGATGATCTTAAGGTAAGTTGATAATGGACTTCATGCAACAGATTGACATCTATAGAGGCAGATTAAACAGAAACCAAGTAGGTAAACACAAGGGCTGGACAAATCTTCTCATCATAGTATGCAGAATCCAAACTCAACCACTTAAAAGGTCACTAGCAACATGATTTGATTAATAAGGGTACCACTAGTTCCATTTAGTTTAAGTGTTTCACTAATGAATGAAAATATGGGTTACATTAAGCTACGACTAACAAGGTATTAACTAGGTGCTACTAATCAACTAGAAATGACATCTTAATCGTACCTATACTATTAACAACAAAGGAACAAACTAACAGTAAACTAAATATCTATTAATCATACTTAAAACACTACCAATTAGAAGACTAACCATATAAATTGGCATACAACAGTTACCCTATCTTAACATAGGCTACAGGAGTTCTAACTAAGGCATGAATAAGCATGCAGAACTACATTATGCTATTACAACATCTTTAAACCTAGAATGACCAATAAACATACCCTAAGCATGCTTAAAACTACTAATAGTAGATAATTAAACTAAACAAGAACATAAAGCATGGCAAGAAACAACAAATAAGACTAAGAGGAAGGAGATTTACAAACCTTTTTCGGGTGCAGCGAACTAGGACTTTTAGGTCCCGGATCCACGCTCAAAACACGACGAACCCGAACCCGCTTAGATTAATCAAAAGTTTCAAACCGAAAAGTGAAATGTAGCGATTTAGAATGATATGTTGGCTAATTTTCGCTTCTTTTTTTTTTGGGAGAGTAAGGCCGTGGCTGTTAACCCTCCCTCCAATGGTCTCGAAAACGTTGATATTTATAGAACAGGATTAGGGTTCTTCTTCTACATTTTTTGGGCGGGATTTTAACCACGACTTTGGGTTTCAAACGGACTCATTGGCGTAAGCCTGCAGCAACATCGAAGAAAAAAAAACAAAAGGGGACAGACCTCTTGATGCCGAAAATGGCGAAAAATAAGAGAAATCCCGTGTATATCTTCCGCTTTGCTTGGCTTTGTTGCGGAAAAGAGGAAAGAGATTCAAAATCTTTTGGTCAGCCCTCTCTGAATCATTTTCACGTGATTCTTACAGAGGTTTACTCGGAATTGCCATACAATCCCTGCCTTTTCGGTGTGAAGGTCAGAATTTGTTAAAAATGGAGAAGGAAACAAAAATTATTTCCTCCCATGGCGAGGAGAGAAGGAGGTGCGGCTATGCTGCTCAAAGAATGAAAACCTAGAATATTAGGGCATTAAGGGGTATAATGGGTATTTCGCTTGGGTTAAGTGAGGGTAAAATAGACCATCCAATAAATTAGGAACCTAAGGTTTTAAAATTTAAACTCACCAGCCAACCAGAGAGAGACACGTGGACGGGCGTGTGCTAGTCCTAGGAGGTGTGTGAGCAGCGTGTGGAGCATGTGGGAGGGGCGTGTGCCAGCCCTATGCTGTGAACGTTTGGCGCCTTATGTGGCGCTGACGGGGCACTCGCGTGGCGTCCATGTGGAAAAGAAGGTATGGAAATGGGGTACATGTTTGGATTGGGCTCTCTTTTGGGCTAATCTTAGCCAAAATAATGATCGATTTTTATGTAAATTGGGCTAGTATGAAGCCTAATTATCTTGGACTTAATATGATTTCTTTCTAATATTTATTTGGGCTTCTAAATTTAAATGAAGGACACTCTTTATTTAATTATATATTAACGCGCGCCAAAATATTATTTAATACAAAAATATATTCATTAGCACTCGATATATATATCGTAATAGTTATGCAATACTATTTATAAAGTTTTTTTTTAAAATAAGGAAATGCTATCGTTTAATAAAATAAATGCCATGCGTTTTGCATAAGACGACAAATAGAAATGTTAAAGACCGACCATCGCGATTATAATACTAAGTGCTTCGGGGTATGAATAATAATAATAATAATAATAATAATAATAATAATAATAATAATAATAATAATAATAATAATAATAATAATAAATAATAATAATAATAATAATAATAACGGCAATGATAACGATAATAGGCGATGACTATAGTTGGGACAGTGGAAAACGACCACATTAATAGAAAGCTAATAATTGTAGTAAAGTATACATAACTATTCTCAAGTCGTCAAAATATTAGAAGCGCAAATAGATATTTTGGAAGAAAGGCGGGACAAAATTGGGTGTCAACAGACGGAACTATACCGTTCCCATAATGAAGATACATTATATTAATCTTGGGCTACAATCATACTGATGGCTTTGTCCAATTTCCATCTTAGATTGTGAATATAAATTTTATACTTATAAGAACTGACGATTTAATCTTCCGTGTATAAGCTAAACTCTATACACTAAATCATCTACTATATAAGTAAAGGACACACATACTAGTACATGATCTATTTAATTCTTTATTAAACAATGAATAAATAATTGTTCTATAATAAATACTATATCCAAACACATGGTTAATAGTATATATCCCAACACTGCACCCCCAATTTGAAGAACATATCATAGCTGAGTATGTTGCACTTTTCTATTTTCTATGTTGCACTTTTCTATTTTATGCTTTTCATTAGGATTTTCACAAGAAAAAAAGATGTAGTCTATATTATGGTTTCAGATCTAATATCTGTTGAGATTTTTATTTTATTTTTTATAGGTAAGAATCAAATTAAGACATGACTAGTCATTAAAGTGTGTACACTTTTAGAGAGTTTATAGAAAAGTTGATGCTCAAGAGCAAGAGTTCTTTAAAAAAATTAATGTTTGAACAATCTGTTAGTGAACATGACCCATCTTCACCAAATCCTCCTCCAATTGATCCTAAGGAAAATGGTGAGCTAAAAATGGTGACTGATGAGAAATCTTTAAATCCTGAGAGGAAGAAAAAGAATAATGCTTTTCTATGTTCAAAGAACCTGTACTTTTAAAAATCTGATTTTATCCTTAATGACATGTTCTTATAGTCATAAAAATGTTGTGGTATATATGTTTAAGATCAAAAATTTTAAGAGTACTTTTGCTATGTGCTAAAAGCTTGTTCTTTCTCTCTTTAATTTTGTATCTATCAAACTTCACTATATAAAATGAAATCGAGGTTGCGTAACTTTATTTGTACCATCATTTATATACTAATTTTTAGATGTTGATTTTCTATTGATGCAGGAAAAGGAAGGACCGTGAATTTGATAAAGAAGGTTCATCAAGAGCTCCTGGGAGTGAAAAATGAAAGAGAATTTTTTTAAAAAAAAAAAAAAAAGAAAGAAAGAAGACAACATATGTAGAAGAGTAGTGATTGGAGGAAAAAAAAAAAAGGGAAGTGGAGTCTATGCCTGGAAAGAATTTTCCAAGTGTTTAGGTTTCACTGTTTTTTTTTTTTTTTTTTAAATTGTTTTTTAATTACATAGGGAGTAGGGAAAGGGGAAATGGGGGAGGGATTACAACGTGGGGATTCGAACTCTCACCAACAAGGTGAAAGTTTAGGTAGCTAACCAACTGAGCTACTAAATCCCTACAGGTTTCACTGTTTAGTTTATGACAACTATATTAATTCTTGTATTAATAGGATTTGTCCATGAACTAAATGTATGCTTTTACAGTTTTAGCCTGAAAGATTTAGAAAACAACCAGACTCTCATTAGTCTCTTATAATCACCTTTGTTCCTTTCCTAAATTGTTAGAATGATTTTGAGTTATTGTCTTAGAAGTTGTATCTGAAAGTGTTCATACTTTATTCCAAAATTGAAACTAAAAAAGAAAATAAGCTGTAAATTGTTTTCTAATCTTCAGATATTAATGAACTAAATCTCAGAAGGAAATTACTAAAAACTCATAGAGTAATTCTTAGTTTGTTTTATCTTTTCTTTTTGTTCAAATTTAGAATTGCCTAAGATGACAGAGCGTTTAGCGCAGCCCAACACCAATCGCACAACTGAAAGTAAAAGGGGAGATAACCATGCACCATACAATTACTATAACAATCGCACTCCGCGAACAGATTAGTTGACTAACTAGAATATTGATTTCTTACTGCACCGATCATTTATTTAAAGAAAGTTGCGAGAATCATAAAGAGAAGAAAAGTTCACGGAGGGTTAGAAAATAAACTCTCCCGTGTTCATTCAAGAGTGGATTAGTTAGCCAACTAGCTAGAGTACTAATTTCTTACTATACCAATCATTTAATTAAAAAAAGTTATGAGAACCATAAAAAGAAGTTAAGTTCATAGAAGGTTTTAAAATAAATGCTCCTGATCGAATTCATCATGTTTTACCGCACGGATCAATCATACTTAAAGAGAAGTTTGATCTTGACTCAAAAGAGTATTAGGTATATGCTTAACAAATGCTGGTCGAACATTATTCAGGATGTTGGTCAAAAACAAGTATGTGACTAACTAAAGATAGCTTGGCTCACCATGAGACTGGAGAGTCGTTAAAAACCTAATTATGTTAGAAGAAAGAGAGTATATATTTTCCTTGCATAGAGTATATATTTTCCTTGCATTCTCAATAATAGTAATAAGTACATATACATTAATTTCAAGCAAATTGAGGACAACTAGATGAATCGTTACGGTCCTTATTCCCCCAATTTAACTCCGCTGCCTCATATTCTCCTATATAACAAGTTGAGTACATTTGATCAAAATTAATTATATAGCTAGCTCCTAGTTAAAAAGTGAGTGAAAACGTCAAACAATTCTATTGATAACTTATCAAGATTAGGGGAATTGCTGCAAGTTTGAAATGACCATGAGTTCCAGTTAATTTATTAGTTGAAGACTTGAAGTAACCTTCTTGTGTTTATCATAGCAAATCTCCTTTGACCTCACCACATACAGAACAAATAAAATTTAAGGTGAAAGTCAAATATGAGTTCCTGTCCGTTAAAATATTAATTAGATATAAGGTCAAGAGTATATTATTAAAATTTGAATTGAATATGAAGCATATAAAGCCTCATTGCTATTACGTATGATTTTTGCACCATCATACACTGAATTCCTAAACTAACTAGTTTACGTGATGGCTAATCGTCTGAACCGTCTTATCTAAAATATTTAAATTAGTAATGAAGAGAAAAAATCATACTTTTATCTTTCCATAACTTGCATATGAGCTGGATTCTTTTTCTTGAAACCACCCGACGGTGTGGTGAAATGGATGTTATTAGACCGGACCCAGATTTGAAGTTTATGAGTTACGTGTTGAACCTGCCACCGGACCATAGCTCATTGTAGTTACATAGGATTCACAATTAAACATTTATACATATTTAATGAATTTCTTAATACAAGTACGAATCAAGCAAAAGCTATCAGGTTCATCCGACCCAGTACCTAATATTGTATAGTTGTCACGCCCCAAAACCCACTCTGACGCAACAGGCATTCGAAGGAACCACATCGGTAGCACCTTATATATAACGATAGTAATTTCAAACACTGCCCCATACTTATTAATTAACCCAGTTATGCAGATTTAAATGAAGACGCTATTTTGTAAGTATAAGTAAATGACATAAATAATAATCTACAATATTTGCCATGCATGGCAAAACGCCCACAAATCAAATAATGACTTGCACAAAACTACCCACAGTAGGGCGCTTGTCTATGGAGCTTCTAAGAGGAAATAAAAAAAATGGACTAACTTTGGGGTGCAGCCCGGAAACTAAAAGAAATAAACAAAGATAGAGGGGTGTCCCACGAACAAGCATGTGGGCTCACCAATAAGTCTGGAAAGTAGTAAGTTCTCCTACTTCGTACGACCATCACGAACCTGCTCTTTTTCGTTACTTAACATACCATAAAAAACGATAATGGTATGCCTGAGTACTCTCTTGGGTACTCAATGAGTGTCTAAAGGGCAATAGTTAATATGTCAAAATAATATAGTAAAATCAGTAAAACAGTATCAATGAAAAACAACTCGAAATCCAGAAATAGAGTAAGCTAGTAAACTTAGTAAAATCAACAGTAAAAGCCTAGACACAAGAATATATGTATTTCAACTTATTATACTATTCATCTCATTAACTCTTTCACTTACGAACTCAAGATCACCACAAGCCACTCACAGGCAACTAAAAGATCAACACATGCCAACTCACAGGCAAATAATCATTCGATACATCGGGGCTATTATCCTACGGAGGCTAATCGTCCTCCGGACTAGCACAACAATGGATACACTGGCTACACGCCTTAGAGGTCAATCGTCCTCTGGACTGACATAATAATAGATACACCGGGCTACACACTACGAAGGTCAATCGTCCTCTGGACTGACACAACAATGCTCAAAAACAATACGTTAGAATCTATAATGGCTAATTGCCCTCTGGACTAACAAAAATTGCCCATAGAGGCCCAAACACAACAAATTAGAAACAATGGTATATTAATTAAATCGTCAATCATGGCTTATAGCCGAATTTACTTCTCAAGTCATCTTCTCACAATAGAGGCATTTCAAATCAATCGATTTACACTACATAAAATTCAAGTGTTTAACTTCAAGTTCAGGAAAATCCATTTAACGAACAAAACATATGTAAAGTTTCAATTTTTAAAAAATAGGCACAATCATCCATATTAAGAAAATACACGTCTCAATCATAGTATAATCGTTTGAGGTTCGACGCGGGCTTGACCCTACACGCGCATAACCTTGTTTAAATATCACCAATAATTCAAAAATAAGTTCAACAAATATCAACCACCAAACTAGGGTTTCAACGTGTACAAACAATCAAAAGAGGATTCTCAAAAACCAATCATGCTTTCAAAACATTCTTAAAAGTAGACATGTTTCAAACGTTTCAACTAATATTTTCATATATACATATATATATATATATATATATATATATATATATATATATATATATATATATATATATATATATAAAACATTTGAAAATTGAAAATCTAGACATACCTCAATTCCCGCTAAAAGCTAGCAAACGTATACCTCCAAGTTCAACAACTGTTCTACAATGGTTATTGATGATAAATTTCAAAATTTTAACCAATTAAGAGTTCCCACCCTTAATTGAAAAACTAGGGCTTTTTCATGCCTAAAAACGTGTTCTTAGACACCCCACCCCCCCCCCGATGAATCACCCATGGATTCTAGGTGCTTCTAATACCCTACACTAGTCTAAATCCTTTAAATAACATTCGTAAAGATCAAAGGTCATACCTTTAAGAGATTTCCCAAAGTTTCCTTCAGTTTATCTTTCTTCGGTCCCAAGAATCTAAGGGTTTAAAGGATGAACTAGTGTTAACTGATGTTAGATTGATGTGGTAATGATAAAAATTGATCAAGACATTACCTTAGATGATGGAGGGAAACTTGGAGGAAGTTGAGTTCTTAAGAGATCCTATTTCTAGAGCAAATTTTTGTATTTGGGGTATGAGGTACGACCTAGACATTTAAAGCGTCATTCCCGATGTGCGGCCGCACAACTGGAAGGCCCAACCTCACAGCAAAGGTAGTAACACTGCCTCCAGTGCACGGTCGCGCAGCCGGCCACGCAGATTGCATATTGTTCAGTAAAATGCACATAACTCCTAGCATAAATCTCCAATTGAGATGGTCCATATATTGTTGAAAATGTATTTCAAAGGGATACAACTTTCATGTTTTAAGTTTTCTCAAATTCTCAATGAATTTTCACGTAAACTTGCAAGAAATCAGGACTATCCAGACTTAGACGATTTTATCAAATCTTACGCTTGATTTCAAGATGACTATTTGCACCCAAATTCACCTAGGTTGGACTTTTTACAACTAGTATGTCACATTAATACTCATTTAACACATTCACACTAACCGCATTTACAGAGCGTTACAATAACTCCGTCCCTGGATGTTATCTCTTCATCCTTAGCCAGAAGTCTTTGTTAACAAGTGAATTTGGGAAATAATCGATGAATTTGTGTATCGAGATTTAAAGACAACAACCGTCTTACATTGTTCCTACAAAGAGAGATATAGTCCAAGTACCTCTTGTAAAATCATCAACAAGAGTTAGGAAGTACTTGGAACCATTAGTAGGTGTGTGGAAGGGACCCAAGTATCCAGGTGAACAAGTTGAAAAGGCTTGGTGGTCTGTATAGAGCTATCAGGAAAAGGGAGGGGTCTAGTTTGCCTAGTTAAGGGGCAAACACGATATAGGAAAGACTGTTTTGCTGAAAGCAAAGGAGAAATATCATAAATGCACTTCATTTTATAAAAAGGTGTATGACCAAGTCTGTTATGACATACAACATCAAGCTTGTGCTTTTCATTCAAACCAACAGAGTCATTACAAGGTAAAACAACATTATCATTGCAAGGAATTGTAGCATGATCATGAGGAGCATTATATGCAAAAGCAGTACCAACACCATTATTATAATTGGAAACAGGGAAAACATAATTATTATTCAAAAGAGTGACAGTATGAGTGGAATAAAACTCAGAGAGTCAATTGTCAACATTACCAAGCACCAGAGGCTTCTTCATAGAAAGGGCACTAATATATGCACACAGTATTGGTAAATAGGACAATACAGTGAAGTTGAGCAGTGAGCTTGTGGATATAAATGAGATTAAATTGAAATGTGAGAACATAAAGGACAGGATGGAGTGTAATTTCAGAGGAAAAGTTAAAAAGCCAATATTGGTAACTTTAACTTTGTAGCCATTAGGTAAAGAGACAAGATAGGGAATTGGAAGTGTCTGGATATTGAATAGAAGGGATTTATTAGAGGTCATATGATCTGAAGCCTCGGAGTCAATAATCCTAACAGAGTTAGCTACATGTGATAGCATACAAGCTTTGAGATACAAACGAGGAGGAAATAACTTACCAGCAAATTAGGTAGAAGCATGAAGAGCAAGATGTGCAGCATGGGAACCATCATCAACAGTGATATGACTGTATTGAAGAAGCATCACCAGCTGTGAGTGTTGATCTTGGTCAGACCAGGAATTGGAGAACCACGTTCATATGATGGCTCGTTAGGTAAAGAAGGAACCCCAAGGTAGCTAGAAAAAGTTGAGCTTTGACCATATACTTCAACACTTGTGGCGGTCCTTTTGGGATAACTCTTTGTGAACTGGAACATTGGGGGAAAACCATGTAACCTATGACAGATACAATTGTGTGACCGGGCCTTTTGCAAAACTTGGAAAGGACATTACTCTCCTGTGGATCAAAATTGACCTTAGACTGACAATTCTGCCTAGACACTCCTGCCTAAAATGATGCAGAATTGGAGGAAAACTGAGTGGAGTTCGACACTTATCTTTGCTTCTCACCAGATAGCAAGATACTGTAAACTGATCCAATAGATGGAAATGACTTCATCATCAAAATATTTCTTCTAGTCTAAATATAGGTATCATTTAACACCAATAAAAATTGATAAACTTTTTACACATCTTGAATCATCAGATAGTCAAACCTTGCCCCACAAGTGCAAGCCCTAATTTGTGTGACTCACATTGAACCTATTTTATCCTAGAGTTGTTTGATTTTGTTGAAGTATGAAGCAATGTCTAATGAACCCTGAGATATGTGAGCCAATTCCTTCTTCAACTCAAACACTCTAGCAGCATCAGCCTTCTCATATCATTCCTCTAACTCAGCCCAAATGTCCTTGGAAAATTCAGAATATTGAACGCTACGAGGTATCTCCTTTGTCAATGAAGTTGTTAACCATGATATCACTAGGTCAGTACATCTCTCCCTCTATCTAAGTTGAGGTTATATTTCATCAAGTTTCGTAGAAGATTCACTGATAAAAACTAGCTTATTTCTCACTGATAGGTCAACTAAAATAGTTCTCCTCCAACTCCCATACCCGTTCCCATCAAAAGGTTCAGCCATAAGGGGTGAACCCAACAAATCAGAAGGATGAACATATAATGGATGACAATGATGAGTATAATCATCATCGTGGAAAGCGACTGGAGAAGTAACTGGAGTTTGATTAGAAGTAGTTGAAGTAGAACTGATATCGTTCGGCATTGTAAGAAATTGAAACTCTAAAACTTTAAACAACAACAGATGTAAGAAAATAGATGAGATTATCAGAATTACCACGCCAGAACTGAAAAACTCGCTGGAATTGAGAAAAGTCGTCCGAATTGAGAAAACCTAATCCGAAAAAATCCCGCAAAAGATAAGCGTCTGAAATCGTGAAACTTCTCAGATTTGGATGCGGCTACGATCGATAGATGCAAAATGAAAGGTTTGATCTGGATGTAAGCTCTAATACCATGTTAACAAGTGAATTTGGGAAATAATAGATTTATTTGTGTATTGAGAATGAAAGGCAACAACTGACTTACATTGTTCTTACAAAGAGAATGAAAGATGTTTACTCAACTATCTAATTGATTACATTAAATGAGCTCAATATATAATCTAACTAATGCTAACTGAAGGGGACTCAGGTCACGTGAGAGCCTCTAAATATTTGGGCCTCTCAACAGGCCCAACACCTGAACTTGGATTCAGCTCAATACGTCTAACAATCTTGGATTCGAGTTCTTGAACGGATCGGAGGAACTCCTAATTATGAGCGTTTTCTCATTTAGTAAACCCACACAACGCGCAACCAGATTAGTCAGGTCAATGAATTTTGAATCATGGATGCATAATTAACTTTGTTTTCTTGGTCAATCTTGCATAAAATATAATTAGTGACAATTAGACTAGAAAGTCGTACGATCTTGTCTTAATATTTATTCATGAGTTATACACAACGATCATTTCGTCTAAAAATTTAAACTTTCTAAACTATTTATTATTATGACTAAATAATATTACTCACTTAATTTGCACATTATATGAACCAAAATAATAGAACTCTTATCTCTTGTTTACATCGAAATGTTGATCAACGTGTCACCACTAAACTCTTTAGGGGGTAGGTTTTGTAGTTTTTTGCATACAGTTTAAACAAAAAACAAAAATTTTAAAACTTCATTTGTCTTTACGTGATTATTACACTTAATTCCAATTTTCAACGGTGCTTTCGGTTACAAAAACTTAAAGTATTTACTGACTAGCAAGGTCGCATTTGCCATTTAGCAACAACAAAATACAATAAAAAAAATATTGTGATCACACTCAAATATTTATAAATATTTTGTGAATTTCTTAATATAAACACATAGAATTTAGGGAGAAATTATTCAATTCGCGTGAACTCGTAGATTATATCGTAAATACTAAATACGCGATCTGTTTAGCAACAATAGTAAAAATAGGGTTTAATTATTTCAAGTCACTTGAAGTCTTTCTCATCTCAAAAAGTTACCATGGCGACGCCTTCACTAATTCTCACTTAAGTCGCTTGACTTAAAAGGGAAAACATAAATGAAGTTCAAGAATTCAGATTTAACTTATATACACTGACAGTGTAAAAATTGTTTACAATGTTACTGCAGTTTTACGTGTTATATTCATGCAATGAAACTTATCCTAATTTGATATCCTCTTCCAGATGGTTAATGCTCTAGGTGAAGCAAGTGATATTCCAGCACAGCTTTAGGGAAGGAAACAAAGCAGCTCATCTAATGGCAAAGGAAGCTTCAAAACAGTCCAAGCTGAAGAAAATCAAGATCTATGTTCAGCCTCCTATGTTTTTGTTAAATCAAATCAGTTTGGAAAAGTCTGGTAGCACTTTATTACTATTATATATAAGGGAAAACTTAGGGACTTTTGTAGTCCTCACAAGAATTTCTAAATTTTTTAAAACTTTTTAATTAATTACTTCTAGGTCCTAATTTTATTTATTTAAGTCAATTTTTTGTTTTTTTGTTTTTAAAGGTCTACTTTTCAAAAGCTATCGAACCTCCTACCTCATTTTTCATGTTCTTTGGTTTTCTATTTGGTGCTTGATATCTGCATTTGAGCCCAATTAATCCAGATAATTCGCATTGTATAGCGCCCATTCGGGGGAGCGCTCCCTCCAAAGATTTTTTCCATATCCATGTTCGAACCCCTGATCCCTAATTAAGGCGAGCTTGAGCCTCCATCCGCCGCACAAAAGTTAAATTATGCATTTGTCTTAAAAGTTCATTAACATGTATAGATTATTTATTTAGAGCTAAATAACTTTAGAAAATTAGGATACAAAACTTATAAATGTCAAATTCTGGTTCCGCATTTGATTTGAAGTAAATAATTTCATCAAAATGAAAGTTAAACTATTAAAGGAGTGGAATGAAAGTTTTGTTTTCACTCTATATGAAAATTTAATTATTACTAACGTAATTACTCACTTGTGGACTACAATTGGTATATGGTGGTTGTTGTTGTACACTTGTACTAACACAAATTAAATTTTTTTAATTAAAATATCTACTTTTATATTGAGTTTGGGGGGCAAGACGGCCTCACATAACTAGTGTTTTAAGAACGTTAAAACAGATATCTGTAATATTCTAGCTTGTATGGACAATCAATGTGTCCTAAGTGACACCATGTGATGTAATATTTTGAACCCTCCGTAGTAATAATATAATATAAGTATCTTTATCCCGAAAAAAAAAAAAAAAGTTAGCTATCTCATTATCCTGTAGGACACGAGTTCTGATTATTATAGACAATTATCTATAATTATCTTTGGAATTTAGATGAAAATACTAAAAATACCATGTAAACACTACTTTTCCAACTTATTAACAATTCAAATTATGAAGATGATGTTCTAAATTGATACTATGCTAATTATAGAGGGTGCTGGCACCAGATAGAGCTACATATTTCTTCTTTTTTAAGCACCTTTAAAAAAAATTCAGAGAATGGATAAGGGTTCTGGTGATCCCCCGAGGAAGGTTTTAAGTACCTCGGTATTAAGGATCCGCCCAATGCGGTTTACCTACGGATGTAACATTTTATAGCTAAAAATTTGTATAACTTGTTTTGTAAAAATGTGTTTAAGGATTCATATGTATAATGTTTGAAAGAGGCATATTCATGGCTAATTAATTAGATAAAAAGAAGTATATTTTATTTGAAAAAATGAACTTTAGGGATGTTTTACTTCTGAAAATTATTTTTAGCGTTTCAATTATATCTTTAATTCAATTAATAAATTAATTCTATAATTGCCTAATTGTGAAGGAATGGATCTCTTCAAAATATGCACGGTTTATTTGAATTATAAGTATAACTCAACTTCTTAATCCGTTAATGAACTCTTTTACTTTTAACTAGAAGATATGAGTGATCTTTAAGTTGGTCGGCAACAAGTGTTTTAATTTGCGAGAATTCTCACAAAATCCTTAGGTTACTTTGGAATATGGGCCCTCATTTATTTATTTATTTACTCAAAACTTTGGCCAGCATGCATATTGTTTACGATTTTTCTGAAATCATTTCTTAAGGTTTCGAATACACTTAACAGACTATCCCTTGTCCCTTAACAAAAACATGACTTCTTTAGAGAAAATGTTTTGAGATTGAAACCAACAAATATACACCATTCTAGAAGAAAACGTTTGCTTGATTTTGAACACTTGCAACTGTCCAAAGACGTGCAAAATAAAATTATTCAATCGTTTTAGCGGCTATGATTCTGACGTTTCTGCTTTGGATTCATCTAAGTTGAGAAAGTGAAACAAAGTAAAAATGTTAGTCAAGTTTTACAACGCAAATGCACAAAGAAATGAAATAAAGTGAGAGAAGGTTAGCTAATCGGGCAAAGCCCATTGTCTGCTACTGTTGCTAACGATCTCCTATTGCGTCTGAACGGATGGGGCTGACTCGAATGTCATGTTGAGCTTCAGCCCTACACCGAATGCAAAGGAGGCTGAGATAGTCCAATGGACTCGTACCCGAACGGTTCATGCGTAATAAATAATAATAAATTAAAAAAAGGATTAGAGATCTAATAATATGATTATTTAGTCTCAAAACCAATTCATAGACACACCCATCAACGCACTTTTAAACATGGAATCAAACGAACCCACATGAGATGTTTTACTGGAGAATATGGGTAAGGCAAATAACGACCTCTAATACATTTTAAGGACAAAAAACAAGGGGAAACTTGAATCCAGAGAAAGCAAAGAAGGCTGCTCAACTTTTTAAGCTAATTTTAGTATTAACAAGAGACTAAATCCATACTTAACTACACTTGATGAGAACTCAACATTCAAAATGGATATGTTTCTACATTAGCTGGTGGATAATGTCTTAGCTTGGACTTTGCACACTTTAGACATAACAGACCCTCTTTAAGGATTTTAATGAACATAACGGACCCTTTTAAACATAACAGATACAAAAGACTAATGCTTTATCACAAAGACATGTTCTCAGTTATTAACTATGCTTCTAAAGTGAGTCAGATAAAAGCAAACAAGAGTAGACAATCCCTTAATTAAAAAATTGAAAGTAATAGCACAAAGTATTAAACTTAACGAACTCAACTTAAATTCTGAATTTAAACATCACTAGGATCAAACAAGTAGAGGATCAACTGATTGTAAAAATGAACGAAAATTATAATACTAATCTTTTTTCCATTTTTAGTTATTTTTAGCCCTGTTAAGCATCCATACCCTAAGTTACTCGGACTCTCCTAAAATGTCGTCAAATGTTGAGGCAGGTCGGATCTTCAAAAGTAGTGTATTTTTGGAGGATCCGACAGCTAAAGCAAAGAACACTTTCCAAGAATCCGAGTAACTTAGTCCATACCTAGTCTAGCAACAAGGCTCGAGCCTAAAGAAAATCCAGAATCTGACTTTAAATTACATATTCAATCTTAACCTCTAAAGTCATTATCCCAATCAAGAACCTATATTTTAAACTAAGAAAAAGAAGAGACAAGAGAGCGGCTAATTAACTCGAACCTGAACTAGTTTAAACATACGTCAAATAACTAGCAGTTTGGAACAGTAGACATGCAGAACATAAAGACAAGGAAATGAACTTAAAACTTAACAAAACTGTCTATGTATTCAAAACATCAAGAAGTGCCTAGTTTGCTATTATCAAAACAAAACTAGATTTACATTATGAAAACCGTTCTAACTTACCATATTACTTAAAACAAAAGGTATTTGATGGTTCAAACTTTCGACCCAAAATATGGAGAAATTAACAAACAATCAGTGACATGGTGTGAAAACAGAAAGAGATACTTGAATACTTTAACTCATACTCAAACAAGATTTCACTTTAAGCTACTTCAAAGACAAACCGAATCGACACCTACATCAATACGACTGCAGACCATACACCAAGAAGGAGAGAAAAATGGACAAAGGTGATTTTTAATGATTTATGAGGAATCAGCACAGAACCCGAAAACTATAGCATTAATCATAATGGACAACAAGGGAATTAAGAGGAAATAAAACACAAAAATAACGAGAGAATTACCTGTTGCGGAGCAGCGACTGGGACGACGAGAGTCGAAATGGACCTTGAACTTCACCAAAGATTTGAACACTTGAAGCGAGTCGAAACAAATTTATTGAACTTATCAACTCACAAGAAAAACTTTCTTGTTCTACATAGAATAACTGAAATTTCAGAATTTGGGGGGTAAAATCCGTTGTATTCGAAAATTCAGAGTTTCAGGAGGTAAAAAAAAAAAAAAAAAAACAGTTGGTCCCTTGAGGAAGAAATGGCCCAAATACTAGGGTTTGGGTGAATATCAACGATGTGGGACTGTGGGAATTTTGGATTTGAACTTGTTTATTTGGAGTCCGGATTTGAAATTCAAATCTGTTGTACTAGTAATGAAACAAATCAAAAAAGAAAAGCAAAAAATGGAGATGAAAACGAGCTGGTTTCGACGTGGATGAGTTGTTGAAGGGATTTACTGTTCGCCGGAGTTTGGAAAATAAAATACCCTTAAAACAAAAACTAAGGCAGCTACAGAAACACGTGTCAGTGAATTAGATAAATTAAATAGATACTATTAGTTAGTCTGTATTATGCTGCACCAAGCTTTAAACCTTAAGCCTTTCATGCCTTTTTAAGATTGATAATATCTTAATTAATAACAAGAACAAGCTTGGGATCCTCTAACTTGAGCAGTTATTATTGGTCAAAATTCAAAGAAATCTAGAGCTTTAAAACTTAACCGTACTTCAAACGCACCTTTTATACCTTCTTAAGATTGATAATATCTTAATTAATAACAAGAACAAGCTTGGGATCCTCTAACTTGAACAGTTATGTTTGGTCAAAATTCAAGAAATCTAGAGCTTTAAAACTTAACCGTGTTTCAAACGCGCCTTTTATGCCTTCTTAAGATTGATAATATATTAATTAATCACAAGAATAAGCTTGGGACCCTCTAAGTTGAGCAGTTATCCTTGGTTAAAATTCAAGAAATCTATCATAGATTATGAAAATAGATATTCTAACAAATTACTATATAGAATATTTTTAACAAATTACTATATAGAATATTTCATCTCTCTTTAATCGGCTTAATGAAATGGGAAAAATATTTACAAAAGAATTATTTAATCAACATTGAATGGCAGTGAGGAGTTACATATTGAAGTCCAATGTTTGTAGATTGTGGCCACTCATTAACAACCTTATCTCTTCCTCATTTTTGGTAAAAAAGTTATCTTACCAACAATTGTGTTCCTACTTTCTTTTCATATAAGGGGCAAAAACATCAGTATACCTTAAAATGAATTATATCTTCTTTCCATTAGATGAAATCTCTAAAACTGACACCAACTTTGAATCATACCATGTATATAAATACATTAGCATGGACTTTGACTGGATCCTGGAATACAATTTTTTTAGGCACCAGTTCTAAAACATAACTCTGTTGAACTTTCTTTAGGCACCAGTTCTAAAACATAACTCTGTTGAATCTTTTTGTATTAGTAGTCATGTATAACAAGAAAAACAATAATGTCTACACAAAAACTAGTGAAAGGTAGCAAGTTTATTAATCCCCCACCCCACAACCAATCTTCATTCTTGTTAAGTGCCAGATAGCAAATATATATAGGATGGTTTCCAAGTTTATAATTTGGGTGATAAACTCAGAAAAGAAAAGAATTTACCATTTCATTGCTCAAATTTTGATTTTTTATTACAAGATGTTACTTATTTTCCACTAATAACTAATTAAAAGGAAAAAAGAAGAAACGTATACTCAAGAGAAAAAGTGCGACGTAACAAAACATGAGATGTAAGAATCATGACCAAAAATAAAAACATGGGCCACAAGAATAAATAAATTCGAAGATTTTTTTCATTACTTATGAGTCAAGAGTAATATGATACTCTCATACTGATACTTATATAATTTACCAGAAAAATATAAGTTTGCATTAGTCACACAAGTACTAACACTTTTATTAAGAAATCAGTATGCATTACTCCTATAGTCCTATTTAATTACTAATAGCAATCTGATGAATAAAAACAAATAATTATAAGAACAAATAATTATAAGAGTCTAAAATTGTTATCCGTGTTATGGTCGGTGCATGTGCATGTGCATGTGCATGTGCATGTATAATACTGAATAAGAATTGATGAAAACGACCTCACCTATTGAATTGGGAGAAACGGACATATTTCCATTAATGCTTTGCCCAAAATGGTGAAGCAAAAGCTGGTATCGACGTGGATGAGTTCTTGAAGGGACTTAGGGGTCGCTGGAGTTCGCAAACGACAAGAAAATAAATTCTGAGGGGCTGAACCTGGTATGGCAGCTTTGGGCCTAACGGTTTGGGCTTAAAAATGATTTAAAAGATGGTCTTTCATGTTTCAATTAAACCCAACTTAGAAAATGAATTGCCCTTTCAATTATTTAATCAAACTTCTTAACTTAAAAGAGTAAAATATTTATTTGCGAAAACAAACTAGTTATAGTAATTAAGCCATGAATGACTTTAATTTGATTTTTTTTAATAGATACTAAATTAAACACTTATTTTGAGCGCAATTAATACTTAGAGTTATATGTAAAAAATATAGTATATATTATGATATTTTTGCCAAATCAAAAATGGAGAAATAGCACCGAAACTAGTTTAAAAAATATTTTTGACTTTTATCAGTACCTATTTCACTCTGTTTGAAATTCATGAAGCTTGACTACTTAATTTAAACGTGGAGGGCCGAAATTAGGTGTCAACAACTGATACAAGCTGTCCATCACTAATTCATAATTTTCTTGTAATGAATAGAATACAAGCTTTTTTCTTTCGAATCTTTAAAAATTTAACATAATCCGTTAGTTACTTGTTCCTTCACTTTGTTTAAAATGTGAAATTTATAATCATGAAAATAAAATAGGTTGCTACAACATGCCATAAATATGATCTAATGGTGAAAAACTTAAATCGTAACCTCACGATATCAGTTGTCCATCACTAATTCATAATTTTCTTGTTAATGAAATTGGTTTGGTTTGGTTTTAATACATTAAGCTTTTATCATAAAATATTTATTTCTAATGTAATTTATTAAAAAGTTTTTTTTTTAACATAATCCTTAAGAATTTTGAATGTCAATAAGTTTTATACTTGTTCCTTCAACTCAATACTTGTTTAAAATGACAATAATTTATAATTCTTTATGAAGAGATGAAAATAAAATAGGTTGCTACAACATGCCATAAATATGATCTAATGGTGAAAAACTTAAACGCACTTTTGTTGAATATTTTAATACCTCATTACATTTTTGTTATTTTCTTGGAAACACCTTAATTATATAATTGTATCTTACTAGGACTAAAGATATCATAAAAGTTATATGTTTTGTATCTAATGAGGTTGAAAAGCCCGAATTTTATTATTCTTGTCTCAACAAGAACCAAAAGTAAATGAGAAGACTTATTATTCTTCTCCTCAACACAGCTAATTTTAACCTCATCTACTCCATGTCCTATATATAGCACTATAAAATCAACTCATTTTTCTCCACTACACCTCTCATATTTCTTTCATTATTTACAAATCAAAACAATGAAAGATCAGTTTCATGAATTAACCTTTGAGGAATTTCTTGAAGAGATAACAAGGCAAGAACAATTTTTTTTCCAAAAAAAGGCTGCTGAGAATGAGAAATCTTATGTTACTGAACTCTATTTTAGAGAAAACCTTGAGTCTTCCATAAAACACCCTTTTCCTCCCATGCCAAAAAATGCTACTAAAGAAAATGCTAATAAAGCATCCATTTCAGAAACTAAATTTGAGAAAATTAATTTCAGTGAGAAGCTCCCAAATGATGACATTGCTCTAAAGGTGAATGAGATGCAAATAGGTAATCATATATGATATCTTACCTTCTTGATATTTCCTTTTTTTTTTTTTTTTTTTTTCCGTAAGGGTGTTTGATATGACAGAAGTCATTTTTCATGAAAAATATTTTTTAGGATTTTCTATTTCAAAAGTTCTTTTTGATGGGAAGTATTTTTTCTGAAAAATATTTTTCGTTGATTGGACTACTACTGAAAAAACATGATATTCCCGACGGAAACTTGGAAGGGTTTCCAGAAAAACAATTTCAAAAATATTTTTTAAGAAAAAATACATAAATACATATATAATGTCAACAAAATTCTACCAAAAAAAGTACCAGTAAATCGGAGAGTGTTTCGATAACAATTTTCAAGTACTATTAGCAATAAGTATATATAACATCTAAGTGTTAGCTAAGTAATATGAAATTAACAGTGGTGACTTTCATCCTGAAGTGAGGGAAGTCATTTTCCCCTTTTGATGGAAAATGACCATGGTCATACTAAAAAACTGACTTTCTCATGAAAACTATTTTCCTCGACAATAACATATTATTCTAAGTACACCCTTAATTACATGTGTCCACTGTCCTCAATAAAATGATGGAAATGTCTAATCTTTATATTTTGAGTTTAGGTTAATATAATATGTGACGCTGCTTCATATCTCCTTTTATTATGCAGGGAAAGGAGGAAAAGAATCAAAGAATTACAAGGAAGATGGTGGGAATGTTGCTGCTTAGAACAGTTTAGAATAACTGTAAAAAATATGCAGCTGTAAAATAAATAAAGTCAAAACTCTAGGAGTACTTATAATGGAGTCTATGTGATGCATGTCTGTATCTATGACTTCATAAGTTAAATAAACGTAACATCATCTTATGATGTCTTGCTTGGATAATTTTTGCATGACTTTGAAGTGGAATGGGGTAAGTATCAAATTAATTTTTATATCTAAATTACATTTTTGCTTGCATCTACAGATCATCTTATTAGCCTATTAAGAATACTTCTCTTTTATTTTATATCCTTTTTTGAAATTTCTTAAGGAAAATTCAATCTAGGATAACAAATAAGCACAATTGGAAACTCGAAAGTCCAGATGGAGGGTGTATTTGGTACAATGAAAGCCACTAAAACATCTTTTGGTGTTTAATTTGATTGGTGTGTAACTAATTTTTTTTTTTTTTTTTTTTAACAAAAAGTAGAGATTAAAGATTTATAATAAAATTAGAGAGTGTTTTGATGAAACTATTGAGTACTAGAGAGTAATAATAATGTCTAAATGTTAGTCCAAGTAAATAATATAACGTTACAAATTAAGGTTATTAGTAATGAAAAAAAAAAAAGTTAGAATAATTGTAAGAAAAATGACTTCTGCTGGCGAACATAGTCATCTTCTAATTTAAGGAAAAATGTTTTTCATTAAAAATAACTTTTTGTCATACTTACTCATAAAAAATACTTTTTCAGTGATCACCAAAAGATTGTGGTAAAGTGATCAATAGTTTTCTCCATTCTTAATCACAGGCCCGGGATTGAACCATGAATATAAAATTATCTTTGATAAGGAATGCTTTAACCCGCATATCGCATTATAAAGTTTATACATTCACATATATATCTAGAATATAAAGTTTATGTATTCCCATAATAACCTCAGGTTAATATACAAGAAAAAATGAATTCACAGTTAAATATTCATAAATATTTAGTAGACTGACACACACATACAAAATATGAATAAAAGTTATTGAGTTTCCTTCAACCCATATAATCTACTCTAGGCCCGCCTCTGCAATTTACCCGAAATTGAACTTCTCCACACGAATCTAAATTTCCAAATGAATAATGTATACAAAGTGAAAACCCAAAAAACAAAAGATATATTCAGTTGATGAGAAGCATTTGTCGGTAACGAAAGACAAAAAAGATAGTTTAGACTGAATGAATCCAAATTGTAAGTTACGAAATTATAAGACAAAGGTTGCTACTTTTTGTCAAGTAGGTAAAATATGCATATCAAAAAGTAGGGTGGGGGGGGGGGTGGGGGGGGGGGGGGGTGGACAAAGAAGAATCAAACAAGACATCCAAGGTTACGTCAGTAGTCGTCAAGCCAAAAACAATTTGCCAGTAATTAAAATATATTTACAGTATTCTAACTCATGGATCATTTGCACAAATCATGACCTTCCCAGAGAAATGAAAATACCGAACGATTCAATCTTATAAATGACTCTAAAACTACATACGGTCAAACTTTTTTATGCAAACTTCTTTATAACAACGTCGTTTGTTTGAATACTTTGTTTGATTGTTATACCGAAATACTATTATAGAAACGTATAATATAATATAACATTAAAATTGATTCCAAAGAAAAATTGGCCGTTATAGTGAAATGTTGAAGAATAATTGGCCGTTATAGTGAAATGTTGACTGTTATAGAAAGATTTGACTGTAGTTAAAAGATAGCAAACTTAAGAGTTAATAAATACAAAATATATATAAAAAAATAAAAAAAATAAACTGATCGAGCAAAACTTCTCAACATAACAATTTAAAGAATGTTTGTATTATCAAATCACTTTGAAAGTAAATTAAAACTATCATACCTAAGAAGACAAGACAAATAACTTGCTTGCTATAATATGTCAAGTTACACTAATATTGTAAAATCGTTTTACACTACTAGCACACTGCTAATATACATTGTTAAATCCAAACTAATAAAGTTTGAGCTTTGAACTAAACCTTTTCTTCTTCCTTATCTGTCCATAACTAGCTTTGTAATTAATTATCTTGCGTATGCATGTAAGACTCAAATACATCAATTTTCCTTTAAGGTGTCATCTATTTGAGGTGTTGTAAAACTCATCACTAACTGCCTCGTAAGTATGTTGAGACCACGTACAGTATACCATATACATGAAAGTGTCGCTTTTATAATAATAATAATAATAATAATAATAATAATAATAAGGCGAAACTTAATTACTTTTAAAGCTTGAATTAGAATCTTATACCCAAATCCTAAATGTGGATATTACCTTCTCTTAATAAGAAATTGAGGTCGTAAAGTTGTCTTCTTTTTTTCAGGCCTATTTGTTTTCTTTCATTCCTTTTTTATAATTTGAAAAGAGTTTTAAATGTCAATTTTAATAGACATGACTAATCATTACTTACATAAGTCAAGCTAGCAATCTTCTTATTTGGTCAAACAAAATTTTATTTGCCTAATCATTCATTTCAAAAGTAGTCAAAGTGTCAAACTCACTATAATAATTACTGAGCTGTTTGCAATTAATATACCTTCATCTCATCTCATAAAGGCATTCACGCTATGCACATTTCTCATTTTTAACATAGTATATAGGTTAATTAATATGACTCAAGTTATAGATACAGTCCTAGATTTTAAAATTATATACTTAGCCTCTTTACACAATAGAAAATTTTAATAAATATGAGTTTGAATAATATTTATATTTCACAAAGACATTAATATAAGTGTTCGATTTTGAAAAATATAAATTATATTATAACTAAACATATTAAAATACGATAATTGATTGTTTCAGTTTAACCTATTGTGGGGCAATAGAAGATGAATCCAAAGCCAATAAAAAGGACGAATATAGTAAGAATATAGCAAACATCTAAGGAATAATGGAATAAAATATGATTCGTTTGTGTATCTAATTGGGCTTCCCAAGTTAATTAATAATCATTCTTTTTATGATGGTTTGTTTTAATTATTTCCCTGTGTATATAGTGGAACGGGAATAAAGCTTCAAGTTAGATTCTGGCTAAATAAATTTTAATTCTACTTGTGGTAGATCATCCAATCTAATTAATTAAAAATACTTTTTTTCTTTTTTCTTTTAATAACTCTTTCGGTCTCAAACAAATTGGATCGGCTTTATATAAACATTACTCACCATACTTCTCCATTTCAATTCCTTTTCTTTTTCATTAGGCAAAACAAAAAATACAACTCAAAATTGAATGTGGGTACCTATTATAATTTCTAATCAAGAAAATGAGTATAAGGTTTTTTTAAAAAGAAATTTATATTTTGAAATTTTTTATTTCTAAATAAATTATCGGAGTCTTTTTTTCTGTCAAACTATGTCTTTGAAAGCTCTCAAGACATTCTTACTTCAAGTGTACTCAATTCAACGTTCCAATCTATAACACCCTTACAATTAATCCACTAATATCGCAAGAAGAATAAAACAAGCAGTCACATAATCTACATTCATATTACAAACATATTATATAAATTTATTACTCTTTTTGCTAGCTATATATATCCTACCAAAATCATTTTTCCAATAAACAAACATATCAATTTTCTTTTTTCTCTTTCTCTAATCATGAGTACAGAATCTAAGTATGTCAGCCTCCGTGACCTTTTGAAAAAACGACCAGTCCAAATAACAAAATTCGAAGATTCAGCACCAACATCTTTTATGCCTTCACCTGAGCAGCAAGAAAATGAAGAAACTAGTGGTGATTATTGACTTTTTTTAAAAAAAGTTTTTAAATAGTTAATTTAATTTTCATTGAATTTTTCTTGGAATGGTAAAGATTTCTCTGCCCTTAGACAGATGTCTCGAAATTCGATCCCTAAAATGTAGATCTCTCTGATAAGTAGCCCTAGAAACCCCTTTCTACGATGCAAATATGAATTAGACGGACCACTAGATTCCAAAATCCGGATGGTTAAACAAAAAAAAAAAAAGATGGTTTTGCTAGCTTGTTTTGTTATATAATTAAATTCATTTTGTCTTTTCATGTTTTTTGCCTTCAGAAATTGTTGAAACCGCTGAGGAGGAGGAAGAAGCAGAAAAGGAAACAAATGAAGTGGGAGGAGAATCAGATAGTAAGAGGAAAAAAATTAAGAAAGGGAAAAAAACAAAAGTCAAGATAGCTTGCCTGTTAAAGAATGAAAGGAAGCAGCTAATGAAGGGGAAAAGCATCAATTAAGAATTTCTGTTTTGTCATTTTCATCAAATTAATGTAGTTCTGTGCCATTTAGTTTTAATTTTACAAGATTTTGTGCAAGGGGATATTGGTAAAAGCCAAAATGGGCACTTAATATGTTGCTTTTTACATGGTCATGTGATGTCGTCAAATCTATCTATCTATGAAATTGTTAATCATCATTTTGGTTTTATGTTTGCTAGAATTGATTCGTTAATTTCATTGCAACTCTTATACTAATAAAATGGACTTGTAGTTAATTAAAGATGAATCGATCATTTAATAGCATGTCTAAAAGGGACAATGAAAGTGAATATCATACCAAGAAAATACAATAGATTGAGAAATTAAAAAAGAACTACTATTAAATACTAGAGAAAACAAGCCAAATTTAAGCTGACTTCGAGTGTGATCTAACAAAAATAGATTGAACAAAAAAAGACCATGTAGGTTGTCAGTGCGAACCTATATGCTATGTGATGATATTAAGTTTTCTATTTCTTCTCTTAGTAGAGAGGGGCTCACAACGTTTATTGAATTAATTTATTTACTTGTTTAATTTCCAGTTTTGACCCCTCTTCAAATAAACATTTCAAAATCATAGTAGGTTATCAAAGGTGACTGTCAGTTATAAGTGAAATCTTAGATGATTATGGTAAAACACATATAAATTATGAAGAATCCTAAACTATGTACCTAATAAGAACCCAGTGTCGTTAAATGCAAAAAGCGTAAAAAATAATCAGCAGCTTGCTAGGGTTTTTAGCACAAAGCATAATTAAAGAGCGCACTTTAGTGAAGAAAGGCACAAAACAAGAAAAATAAAAATATATACTTGTTATGAAAGAAAAACAAATATATGGACAAACGACAATGCTATGGATGAAGGCACTGAAATTTTTTCAATTCAGTGAAAAGCATGAAGCAGAAAACAAGATCAACAAAGCTTAAAATCCATTAAATTTGTAATTCTGATACAAAAAGGCTATTTTTTAAGTTCATAATTAAATGACTAGTTCTTAATAGTAAACTTCTCGAGTGCCTCCATCCTTATTTTTTTTAACTACTATGAACAACGTAATAAATGTCTCTATTCCCCTATCACTTAAAAGCTACTGTGAATGGATATTCCGTCAATAAAAATACATTTTTTTTTTTAATGTCATACCCTTAAAACAAAAACTAGGGCAGCTACAGAAACACGTGTGAGTGAATTTGGTAAATTAAATAGATATTAGTTAGTCTGTATTATGCTGCACCAAACTTTAAACCTTAAGCGTGCTTCAGACACGCCTTTCATGCCTTCTTAAGATTGATAATATCTTAATTAATAACAAGAACAGTCTTCGGATCCTCTAACTTGAACAGTTATGTTTGGTCAAAATTAAAGAAATCTAGAGCTTTAAAACTTAACCGTGCTTCAAACGCTCCTTTTATGCCTTCTGAAGATTGATAATATATTAATTAATCACAAGAATAAGCTTGGGACCCTCTTAAGTTGAGCAGTTAAGCTTGGTCAAAATTCAAGAAATCTATCATAGATTATGAAAATAGATATTCTAACAAATTACTATATAGAATATTTCATCTCTCTTTAATTGACTTAATGAAATGGGAGGAATGTGGTTTATGAAGTTCATTTTGTACTTCTAGCCTAGGCCCACAATCAGTTTCATTTTTGGGCTAAATTCTATATATAATCCTGTCCATACTATAATTTAGGCATCAGTTCTAAAACAAAGCTCTGTTGAATCTTTTTGTATTAGTAGCCATGTATAACAAGAAAAACAATAATGTCTACACAAAAACTAGTGGAAGGTAGCCAGTTTAAAGTGAGCCCAACATGAGTTATATGATCCATAAAAATTATTGAGTTAAATTAGTTGAAAGATACTTTAACGTAATGTAAAATTATATATTTTGATTATATATTTTGAGCCCAGCCCATGTAATGTTTTTCAGAAGGTCTCACACCATTAAGACAATATATACATTTTATATGTAGCTTTCCAATCTTTTCAACTACTAATGTGAGATTTTGTTCGTGCACCCAATAGTCTCTTCCTTGAACTAAATTTCACATGGCCCATAACTATAATCCATGAGTCTCTTCCTTGAACTGAGTTTCTCCACCTTGACCTAAGTTCCACGTGGCTCATCCATAATCCATGAGTCTCTTCGTCGATCTGGTTTTATTATTGGACAGCTCATGATGTTCATATCGATCTATTATGCGCAAAAGATCTAGCATTAGGTAGGCTCTCATACAATAACCGCCCTAGCTCTACCATATCTTTTGTTTCATTTCTTCCGGAACAATCACAAACACTTTTTTTATTATGGATCTACTACCGTAAAATTAAATGCGTAATCTCAAGATTCAATGTATTCCCTAATAATCTCATTTTTCAATTATTCAACCATTTCATTTACCAAGTTCAATGATTCATGTCAATTTCGAGATTCATTGTGTGTCACCTACACATGCGCTTTTATGTCCACTAAAGCATAAAGCTAACTTCTACTTGTGCACATTTATCTCCAAGCTACCTTTGTCATGACAAAGGTAGAACATCTATCCCCACAAAGGTAGAACATCTATCCCCACACCACCTTTATACTCTCATTTTTCAATTATTCAACCATTTCATTTTACCAAGTTCAATGATTCACATGTCAATTTCCGAGATTCATTGTGTGTCACCTACATTACTGCACTTTTATGTCCACTAAAGCATAAAGCTAACTTCTACTTGTGCACATTTATCTCCAAGCTACCTTTGTCATGACAAAGGTAGAACATCTATCCCCACGCCACCTTTATACTCGTGTTGTCAAACCATCCGTTCTAATACCAGTTGTTGGGCTAAACTAGCCAATTTATATTCTTAACATGATATAATATTGTCCGCTTCGGTCAGTCCAACACAATTTTCCCCAAAAGACCTCACACCATCAAGATTATTCCTACACTTTATATGTAGCTTTCCCATCTTTTCAACTCTCAATGTGGGACTTCGTCCACACACGCAACAAAATATTAGCAGGAAATCCTAATGCACAAAGTTAGAAATGATCAAAGATTCAAAGTAAACACCAAAAGTAGTGGTGGAATGGTAAGTATTCCTTCATTCCTAACTAGACGTTTTGAGTTCGAGCCCTGAAAATAGATTGATTTTTGACAAGAAACACTTTATCCCCAATGTAAAATTCACCGCGCGAATCCCGGTTATCTCTACTGCAGCAATGCCAAAAATGTTAAGATTACTTAGTCACTTAATTAATCCCCCACCCCACAACCAATCTTTATTCTTGTTAAGTGCCAGATAGCAAATATATGTAGGATGGTTTCCAAGTTTATAATTTGGTTGATAAACTCAGAAAAGAAAAGAATTTACCATTTCATTGCTCAAATTTTGTTTTTTTATTACAAGATGTTACTTATTTTCCACTAATAATTAAAAGGAAAAAAAAAAGATTCGTATACTCAAAGAGAAAAAGTGTGACATAACAAAACATGAGAGGTAAGAATCATGACCAAAAAAAAAAAAAAACAGGGAGAGCAAGACTAAATAAATTAGAAGATTTCTCAATTACTTATGAGTCAAGAGTAATATGATACTCTCATACTGATATTTATATAATTGGCTAGAAAAATATAAGTTTGCATGCGTCACACAAGTACTAACACTTTTATTAAGAAATCAGTATGTATTACTCCTATAGTCCTACTAATAGCAATCTGATGAATAAAAAGAAATAAGTAGAAGAGTCTAAAACCGCAATCCGATTATGGTTTGTGCATGTATAATACTGAATAAGAATTGATCAACAGAAGATGAATCTTTTGACTATATTCTTACTGTAGTTATAGCAGGTAGGCAATAACACTTTCGGTTTAAGTTTATACATTTCATTAGTGTTAAAGAAAATTATACCATCAAGTTGTCAAAGAATATCTACGCATAAGCCTCTTTAAAATGTCTGACTTGTAATCTTGAAATAAGAAGCGTGTTAGCACCAGTATTAATTTGACAACATCGAACATAAGTACTTGAAATACGTACTAATTAAATATTGAAAACTTATTTAAGAAGTATTTCAAGTAAAATAAAGATTTTCGCCCACAAAATTTTTAACTTTTTCTCCTAATGAGTTTCATGTCCAAACACAATTTCAATTTCCACACTTTTTCAACTTCTTTAATCACAACTACTTTATCTTTTAACTTATCCAAATTAACCTATTGTAATACTACCAAATAAACACAATCTCCATCTCCTAAAAAGCACTCTTCGAGCATGCGTGCTGACGGAATTATTGACTCGCACATTTTTATTTTCTATACGTCAACGGATCTATACTACTTGACTTGCGACTTGAGTTAACAGGTTCTTCTTTAACTATAAGCAAGAACAAAGGAAAACATCTCCTTTTTAATTTGGCACATTTGTTCAAAATCAAAAAGCTTAAAAGAAGGTAAGATGCTAATTAAGAATGTTATGCATGTTCTCATCTTTGACTGTTCCTATAAGTTAAATAGACATGCGTTTGTTTGATAATGTCAATATCCTATCTAAGAAGAGAGAAAATGAGATTTCGTGCCCTCTTATAATTTGAATAGAAGAATATCAAATCTCTTATATGAGATCAAGTTCAGGGGTTAAAGCTAGAATATGAGACTTATTTGATGAGTTTGGCTAAGAGATAAAGTTATGCTCTTGCAATCAATTATAGTTTTTCGCATGATATATTTTCTTTTTCTTTCGAAAAGGCGTCTTCAGATGATAGCAAGCACTTGATCTCAACAAGCTAAGTGACATCAAAGTCAAGGTTTTGGAGTTCAATTCCCAAGAACAAGTACATGTCGCATATGACATATCACCCGTCAATCTTTATATTTGGTTAAAATAGAAAAAGAAGAAAAGCCTACATACATCTCACACCGTGCCCTCAGGTTATGCACACTTCCCATTTCAACATATTAGATATTCGTCACACATTGTGATATTCACCCATGTCCTTTTTCCAACATATAGTTATATACTACTCCAAGTTTCATTATTTAACTAAATAATTCTTCGCTTCACTTATCATTTTTTTTCATTTAAAAAAATGATGCAAGACTATAAGTATGTAAGCCTTCGTGACCTTTTGAAGAGCCAACCAGTCCAGGTACACTGATTCAGAATGTTTCAGAGGAAGCACTTCTATCTTCACCACCATTTTTATTGCAAATTCTTCTCCGGAGCAATTAAAGATAGACGAATCAAATGGTGATTTCTAGTTTTTCTAAAAAAAAATAAAAAATTCCGTGTTCATTGAAGTTGATTTTTATATTAAAAAGGCAGTCCGATGCATTAAGTTCTCGCTATGTATTGAGAGGGGGAGGGGAAGGTATCCTTTAACCCTATATATCCATGCAATTGTTTGTGATTCTTGTTAATCAAATAGTAATTTGTTTACATAAACTAAAGAACAATATGTTTATTTTGAGCCCACAGAAAAACTGTGTTTCCTTAAAGAATTTAATCCCCTCACAGTTGCCAAAGGTTTGGATTAATTCTTCCCAGGATAGAACGAAATTCTATTCTGCAGAATTTCAGCGAACTCAACGAATGGTAGTAATCACACGACACTTATTGATTTTTGGTTTTGAAAAGAATGCAGTATGAGGGGGGGGGAAAGGAAATTTTTTTTTTTTTTTTTTTTTTTTTTTTTTTTTTCAGAGAACAAAAATGTTTTCAGTTTTTCGTTTTCAGTGTGTGAAAATGAGGCGAAGCCTCTGAAAATTTATAGCCTGTAATTTTTTATCGAAACAGGTGTGAAAGTGCCTGTTCGGTGAAGGAGATGACCGTTGGTCATTGTTATGTCCGTTGGGAAAATGAATTCCATTGGGAAAAAATAATTCCGCGAATTTAATGAATTAAGTTAATTTTCGCGTGAATTAATTAATATCCGGATTGGAAATAACAAAAATGGAAATAAAATAAATTTGGTCCAAAAAGATTATCAATCAATCAGATCATTTGACCAAATCCAAATCCAAATCCAAATCGCCGAAGCTGAAGCCGAGCCGAGCGACGACGACGGCGCGAGGGGTGGTCCTCTTCTCAACCCTTTATGAGCTAGAGAATGTGTTGCTTAATATAAGCACACACATAACACTTTCAACCACCAATGTGGGAGAAGTGCTCACTTGAAAGGTTATTTTTCAAACTTTCATTTCCCTCCACTTTTGTTTCCCTCCATTTCCCAATTCATACTCCACCTTTAAAGTCCCTCACTTAATGCATTTGTGAACTTTAAACTCAACAATCCCCCACATGAATGGGGAATGGCTATATATGCAACATGCCTAAAAAAAAACTTGTGTGATTACAGGTAAGGATTAACCGCATCTGAGTAAGTAGGTTTCCCTTTGAACTTTTCGTAGTGAACATACATCGGATATACTCGATCAATCGGTAGATTTGATATCTTTGAACCGTCGATCTTTAATGTATATCTAGACAACATATGTCACACACTTAACCCTTAACCATTCTTGGTTCTCATTGTTGTGTTCGTTTCAATCCTTGAACACCACCTCGGTTTCATGAATGTGTAGAGAACTGGCCTTACTCTAATTCTCCTTGAAGCGGCTTCCACTTCACGCTCACATAGGTGATTCCTAAACGTGTCATCCTGTAGATACACAATTTGATATACTTCGTATCAAACTTAGAAACCATTAAAAAGCCTTTGCGCTTTATCCTTGTTCCTGAACATTGTCTTATCGTGAGAATGGATTGAGTTTGATGACAATGTTGAACCGTCATTCATAACTTTGTTTGATCTCCTTGAACCTAGATCTTGAGATTTCGAGTCAGCTAGGTGGAGTTACCATTACTATGACTTGTTCTTAGCCATAATCCCATTTCCTTTGATGACTTATCAACCGCCTCTCTAGTTAGGCCTTTTGTAAGTGGATCCGACACATTATCCTTTGACTTTACATAGTCAATTGTGATAATTCCACTAGAGAGTAATTGTCTAACGGTATTATGTCTTCGTCGTATGTGACGAGATTTTTTGTTATACATGACGCTTCCAGCCCTTCCTATTGCAGCTTGACTATCACAATGTATGCATATAGGTGCCACTGGTTTAGGCCAAAACGGAATGTCTTCCAAGAAATTCTGTAGCCATTCAGCTTTCTCACCAGCTTTATCCAAAGCTATAAATTCTGACTCCATTGTGGAGCAGGCGATACATGTCTGCTTGGATGATTTCCAAGAAACTGCTCCTCCTCCAATGGTGAAAACATATCCGCTTGTGGATTTAACTTCAGATGATCCGGTGATCCAATTTGCATCACTATATCCTTCAATTACCGCAGGATATTTATTATAGTGCAAAGCATAGTCTTGGGTGTATTGTAAATACCCCAAAACTCTTTTCATTGCCATCCAATGAGTTTGGTCAGGATTACTTGTGTAACGACTCAATTTACTTATTGCACAAGCTATATCTAGTCGTTTACAGTTCATAATGTACATCAAATACATCAAACTTCCCAACACTCGAGCATAGTCCAATTGAGACTTGCTTTGACCTTGGTTCTTTGTAAGAGCAAGGTTCACGTCAATCGGAGTCTTTGCAATGTTAAACTCCAGATACTTGAATTTTTCAAGTACCATCTTAACATAGTGAGTTTGTGACAATGCTAGACCTTGTGGAGTTCTATGGATCTTAATTCCTAGAATTAAATCAGCAACTCCTAAGTCTTTCATATCAAACTTGCTAGCAAGCATACGCTTAGTAGCATTTATGTCGGCAATGTCTTTGCTCATTATCAACATATCATCAACATACAGGCAAACAATGACTAAGTGATTTGGAACGTTCTTAACGTAAACACATTTATCACATTCATTAATTTTAAATCCATTTGCCAACATTGTTTGGTCAAATTTTGCATACCATTGTTTGGGTGCTTGTTTAAGTCCATAAAGTGACTTAACAAGTCGACACACCTTCTTCTCTTTTCCGGGAGTTATGAACCCTTCGGGTTGATCCATATAGATTTCTTCCTCTAACTCTCCATTCAAGAAGGCTGTTTTCACGTCCATTTGATGGATATGGAGTCCGTACACCGCAGCCAACGCTATCAACACCCGAATGGATGTTATCCTTGTTACCGGTGAGTATGTATCAAAATAATCAAGACCTTCTCGTTGTCTGAATCCTTTGACAACGAGTCTTGCCTTATATTTATCAATAGTGCCATCATCTTTCATTTTCTTCTTGAAAATCCATTTGGAGCCTAAAGGTTTGTTTCCCGGAGGAAGATCAACCAATTCCCAAGTATGATTGTTTAATATGGATTCTATTTCACTATTGATTGCCTCTTTCCAATATTGTGCTTCGGAGGAAGACATTACTTCCTTGAAAGTTTGAGGCTCATTCTCTACTAAGAATGTCAAAAAGTCTGGACCAAAGGAAGTCGATGTTCTTTGACGTTTGCTACGTCTTGGATTCTCTTCGTTAGGCATATTTTCCTTTGTTTCTTCCCGAGGTCGTTTAGGTCTTTCACCAGACGACTCACATTCTATTTTATACGGATAAATATTCTCAAAAAATTCAGCATTATCAGATTCCATTACCGTATTAACATGAATGTCGGGATTTTCTGATTTATGAACCAGAAAACGATACGCTTTACTATTGGTGGCGTATCCTATAAAAACACAATCAATGGTTTTTGGTCCAATTTTTATCCTTTTGGGTTTAGGAATTTGTACCTTGGCTAAACACCCCCACACTTTGAAATATTTTAAGCTAGGCTTTCTACCTTTCCATTGTTCATATGGAATGGACTTTGTTTTGCTATGGGGCACTCGGTTGAGTATTCGACTTCGTAAGGATAGCTTCCCCACAAGTTTTGCGGTAAACGTAACTTATCAATAAGGCATTCATCATTTCCTTCAATGTTCGATTTTTTTCTTTCCGCAATTCCATTGGATTGTGGGGTGTATAAGCGATAGTTTGATGAATAATTCCATATTCTAAGCATATTTCTTCAAAAGGAGATTCATACTCTCCACCCCTATCACTTCTAATCATTTTGATTTTCTTGTTCAGTTGTGTTTTGACTTCATTTTTGTATTGTTTAAATGCATTAATTGCTTCATCTTTGCTATTAAGTAAATACACATAGCAATATCGAGTGCTATCATCAATAAAAGTTATAAAGTACTTTTTCCTACCGCGTGATGGTGTTGACTTCATATCACAAATGTCGGTATGAATTAAGTCTAAAGGATTGGAATTCCTTTCAATAGACTTATAAGGATGCTTAGCATACTTGGATTCAACACATACTTGACATTTGGACTTATTGCATTCAAACTTAGGAAGTATTTCCAAGTTAATCATTTTTCGCAAGGTTTTATAATTAACATGTCCCAAACGTGCATGCCATAAACTATTTGACTCAAGTAAATAAGATGAAGGAGAAATTTTTATTCATATCAATTGAGATTACATTGAGTTTGAAAAGGCCCTCTGTGAGGTAGCCCTTTCCAACATACATATCGTTTTTACTAACAACAACCTTATCAGAAACAAAAACACATTTAAATCCATTCTTGACTAGTAGTGAAGTTGAGACTAAGTTCTTCCGCATTTCTGGAACATGAAGGACATTCTTGAGCGTCACAATCTTTCCAACGTCATATTCAAGGCAATGTTGCCTATTCCCTCGATTTTGGCAGTAGCATAATTGGCCATGAAGATCGTCTCATTGGGGCCGGCTGCATCATAAGAAGAAAAGAATTCCTTGTTAGAACACACGTGGCGAGTAGCACCCGAGTCTATCCACCATTCTTGCGGGTTACCTACCAAGTTGCATTCGGAAAACATGGCACATATATTATCTACTTCATTATTCATTTCAGCCATATTGGCTTGACCTTTCTTCTTCTCCTTATCCTTTTTCGGAGCACGACAGTCTGAAGCCATGTGTCCAATTTTGCCGCAATTGTAACAACTTCCTTTGAATTTCTTATTTCTTGGAACATTCTTCCCTCCAGAAGCCCGCTTCCTTTTCTTTGAACTGTGGGGAAGGCGCTTTCAACGATGTTTGCCCCCATTATTGCTTGTTTGCCATTAGCCTTCTTCTCAGCAGATCTGTTGTCTTCCTTAATTCTAAGACGGACGATTAGATCTTCTAATGTCATTTCCTTACGTTTGTGCTTTAAGTAGTTTTTAAAATCCTTCCACAAAGGCGGCAATTTTTCAATAAAGGCCGCAACCTGGAAAGCTCCATTAACTACCATTCCTTCCGAGATCGTGATCATGTAATCAAGTTCCCGGACTTTGCGACATGACGTATTTATTATCTACCATTTTAAAGTCCAAGAACTTTCAAAGAACAAACTTTTTCAACTCAAAGATCCTCGGTCTTATATTTCTTGTCCAAAGCATTCCATAATTCCTTAGACGTCTTACAAACCGCTATAGACATTATATAGACTATCATCCAGCCCATTGAGAATATAGTTTTTACATAGAAAATCGAATGATTCCACCTCGTTACGATGAAACGTTCGTTGTCCAGTGAGTCTCTTTGGTAGAACGGGAACTTCCTCGGTAATAAATTTTTGCAGATCGAGGGTTGTTAAATAGAAGAACATTTTAAATTGCCCGGCGTTTAAAGTCTATGCTAGAAAACTTTTCGGGCTTCTTAGCCTCCATCGCAAGGACGCTTGTGGTGCGACCGGAAGAGGCGGCTTCTTTGCACGGAACCGGTAGTTCTCGTGGTGATATCAAATGCATTTTTACGTTTGACAACCAACCGGAGCCGGAGAATCAATAAATAGAATATATAGTAATAATGTTGATGAAGTTTTTATATTCTTCTAATCAAACACACAAAGTAATAATCTCGAAGTTTTTATATCTTCAAATCGAGTAGATTCTCGGAGTAGAAAATACGAGGATTTTAGTCTCCAACGAACCAGTATAGTTATTAAATTCTTTAAGTTTGTGATTCCTGTTAATCAAATAGTAATCTGTTTACATAAACTAAAGAACAATATGTTTATTTCAAGCCCACAGAAAAATTATATTTCCTTAAAGAATTTAATCCCCTCACAGTTGCCAAAGATTTGGATTAATTCTTCCCAGGATAGAACGAAATTCTACGAGAATTTCGAATAACTCAACGAATGGTAGTAGTCACACGACACTTACTGATTTTTGGTTTTGAAAAGAATGCAGTATGAGGGGAAAGGAAATTGCGTTTTTCAGAGAACAAAAATGTTTTCAGTTTTTCGTTTTCAGTGTGTGAAAATGTGAGGCTTGGGAAAATGAATTATGTTGGGAAAAAATAATTCCGCGAATTTAATGAATAAAGTTAATTTTCGCGTGAATTAATTAATATCCGGATTGAAATATTAAGTAACAAAAATGGAAATAAAATAAATTTGGTCCAAAGAGATTATCAATCAATCAGATCATTTGACCGAATCCAAATCCGAGCAACGACGACGGCGCGAGGGGTGGTCCTCTTCTCAACCCTTTATGAGCTAGAGAATGTGTTGCTTAATATAAGCACACACATAACACTTTTAACTACCAATGTGGGAGAAGTGCTCACTTGAAAGGTTGTTTTTCAAACTTTCATTTCCCACTTTTGTTTCCCTCCATTTCCCAATTCATACTTCACCTTTAAAGTCCCTCACTTAATGCATTTGTGCACTTTAAACTCAACATTGTTATCATTTTAATCTTATGGTTGTTTAGTTTTGAGTTGTTACATATTAAGTATGTAACTTATGAAGTATTTGGTAATTTGGTATGTAACTTATAAACTAATTGTTCTAAACATTCTGTGGAGTTCACTTTTACTTTAATTGATGTTTTTTTGGGTTTCCTCTTACTTTAATTTGATGTTTGAGAAATTCAGATCAGCTCTTTTCCAAGTTTGGTCCCTCTAGTAGATTTTAATATCTTAGCAGGTTATTAAAAGTATCAGTTGGTAGTAAAGTGAAACCGTAGATGATAATGGTGGATTGCATATAAATTATGTACCAAAGATTAGTGTTACCAAATATGAAAATCGTATAAAAGCATGTTTGTTGGGGCTTTAAGAGCAAACTAGAATTAAGTGTGCATCAGCGAACTCTACTGTTACTTATGCTGTTGGATCAATGGAAAGTTGTCTAAGACTTTCCCTGCTCAGAAAGGGCTAAGGCAAGGGAATCCGCTACCCCCTTCCTATTTGTGTTATGCATAGAGTATCTGAATAGAGTGCTGAAACCTTTGGGTACTTATCCTGACTTTAACCATCACCCTAAATGTGCAAAAATGAACATTGTCCAGCTTGGGTTTGCAGATGACCTACTTCTCTTCTGCAGGGTGATAAGCAGGGGCGGAGCTAGCATAGAACTTGCGGGTTCGGCCGAACCCAATAACTTTGGTTTAAACCCGGTATTTGTCCTGAAAGTTATTTTGAATATGCGTAATTTATCACTTTAGAACCCAGTAACTTGAACGAATTAGAACCTCGAACCAAAAGGTTCAAATCCTAGCTCCTCCTCTAGTGGCGAGTTGTTAATTTCAAGTATATGATTGCTTCCTGAAGTTCTCACCAGCATCAGGTGTTGTAGCTAACATTAGCAAGAACTCTATCTACTTTTTCTTTTTGGCCGGGGGGTTGGGGCGCAATTTGATTCAACAATCTGTCTTGGAAAACTGCAGTTCACCAAAGGAAACCTTCTTTTAGGTACTTAGGGGTGCCCCTAAGCACTAAAAGTCTATGCTATGCAATGTATACCACTAATTGATAAGATGGCGGGGTAGAGTTATTCGTTGGACCTCTAAACTTCTAATATATGCGGTCAGTGGCGGATCCAGAATTTTCACTCAGGGGGTTCAAAAAAAACAACAAAAGCTAAATATAAAAAATAATGTTATCCCTAGGAATCGAACCTAAGGCGCTAGAGATAATTTTGAACACCTGGACCGCTTGAGCTAACCTCTTTCATTTTTTCAGGGTATTCAAAAGTTAATGTAGGTACATAAACACATAAAATCTACCCTATATATACAATGTAATTTTTTGTCAAGGTTGTTCGGGTGAACACCTTCCCCACCCTCTAAATCCGTCCCTACATATGCTTACAACTTGTCAGGTGCAAAACTTCTGGGCCCAGAGTTTCATTCTTCCTAAGAAGGTTCTGAAGGCAGTGGAAACAATATGTAAGACCTTCCTTTGGACAAGGGATACAACGGCTTCCAAGAAGGTATTGATAGCATGGGAGCAATTATGTTTGCCCAAAGTAGCTGGATGACTCAATATACTAGATGCACAAACTTGGAATAAGGCAGTTGTATGCAAGTTGTTATGGAATTTATGTGAGGACAAGGTGTGGGTAAAGTGGGTACATGTATACTACCTAAAGAATCAAAGTGTTTGGAGCTTCTTCACAAAGCAGGCTTCATGGATGATGAAAAAGATCTTTAAGGCAGTGGGACCTTGGAAGCAGCAGGAATAGATGCAGATCAGTTCACAGCTTCCTTCACCTTAAATAGGTATACGTCAAACCAGGGGCGGAGCCACATAGGGCCGAGGGGGTTCATCCGAGCCCCCTTCGGCGGAAAAAAACACTATTTATACAAGGTAAAAATTATTTCTTATGTATATATAGTAGATGTTAAACTCCCTTTGGCTTCTTCATATGTTTAGTTTTTTATATTTTGAACCCCCTTAGTGAAAATCCAGGCTCCGCCACTGCGTCAAACTAAGAGGAAATCACCAGAAGGTCATTTGGAGAAGGCTTGTATGCAATAATCAAGGTACTCCGAAGTGGTTATTCATACTTTATTTGGCTCTGAACAAAAGACTCTACACACGACACAGGCTGAAAAAATGGGGTATAATAGATCAGATCACTTGTCCCTTGTGTGCAATTGAAAATGAGACCCTAGATCATTTGTTTTTCAAGTGTAGCTTTTCTGCAACAGTATGGTAAAAACTGCTGGTTTGGCAAGGGTACCCGAGGAATGCAATGGATTGGGCAAATGAGGCGGTGTGGATGTGTGCACGTGTGAATGGTAAAGCTGCTCAATCTCAAGTGTTTAAAATGGTAGTAGCTGGCTGTGTCTATTTCCTGTGGCAAGAGAGAAACAACAGATTTTTTCAAAGTAAACAGAGCAAATTGTTCAAGAGGTTACGGTAAGGGGTAGTTTGTAGCCAAGACTAGCAAGTAGACTGGCCCTGATGGATTATTATTCTTCCTAGTTTATGGTGATTGTTGAGTAGTGTTTTGTTTGCTGTTCTTGGCCAGGACCATGGGACTATGTCCTATGCGCCTGGATGTCATAATTTGAGCTCTGTACATAACATAGCTTTTGGTTAAAAAATCTTTATTTACCGGAAAAATATACATCAGCGAAGGATGAATGAAGAAATGACAGAATGTGTAATGCCAGGAAAGAACCTTATTCCACTCAAAAATCAGTCCGAGAAAAAGCTCATTGCCTAATTGTTTTTTTTTATTAAAAAAAAAAAAAAAAAAAAAAAAAAAAAAAAACAACAACAACAACAACAAAATCTGTTCTTTCTGATTTTTAATAGGTGTTCTTGCTTTACAGGACAGGACAGCAGAGATCTACCCTGTATCCAATGTACGCAGAACAAAATATAATGCCACTCCTCACTGTCGTTTGATAAAATTGATACGCTTACACACAAACGGATAAGGGTTATAGCTTGCATTAATAAAAGAACAATAAGTACAACCATAAGTACGGTGCCATGTTAATTCACCAAAACAACATCGGCAACATTGTTCAAGCTAGTCACATTTACAGGAGAGTTTTCTACAGCAGAGGGATTGAGAGATCAGAATACTATTCCAAATGAATAGCATTCCAGAATCCCTTTTAACATTTAAAACCTCCACAAGCGAAAAGCCAAACGATGATAATGAAAAATAAAATAGCACCTCCAACCATCAGTTTCATTTGAAGGTTCTGAAACCACATCTTGCGACGAAGCTGCCTGCCTTGCCTCTGAAAGCTGTCAGCCTGAGCAAATTCACATTTACGAATCAGCACAATCAGAAAGGTTATTTTCAAGTGCAAAGACTCTGGGTAAATAACACGTACCTGGAACTGAAGGTTCTCGGTTTTATCCACTAGCAGTTCAATCTTCTCACCCCGATCCAAAACCTGCAACACGTCTTTAATAAGTAATTTTGCCTAGAATCAGGAGGACCAAAGAATCTATTTAAGAAACATATTTGAAGTGAATGCAACGATGATTCTTTATGCGGTAAAGAAACTTGACTTTACTAGCACAGAAAGACTGCAATTCGCAATAACAGTTTATTTTTTTCGCAATAACAGTTTATGTAGACAGGTCAAAGCACAGCTCGCCACGGGAGCGGGATGATTATAGAAAATCCGCCACCTCACCTAGTCGAGAACTATCATCACAGTTTACCTTCTAATTTCTCAAACATAAGTATATCTCCACAACCATTAATTAGATATAGCATTAAGCCTTTAGAATAGCGCAGGAAAATGCTAATAAATTCTGTCATGTGAATGAAATGGTGTCAATACATTTCAGTTTCAGAACTAAATACGTGTTCTTCTGATATTTTTACAAAATGCAATGACTATTTCATTTTGTCCTAGAAGTTTCAAGCAATGTGAAAACTTTCATCCTATAGGATTATCAGTGAAAGTAATACGCATACTACAAATTCAGTTTAGTTTCTCTATAAACTAAGGCCCCGTTTGTCCATAGATGCCAAAAAAAAAATTCACTTTTTTTTTGGAATTTTGGAGTTGGAGTTGGAGTTGGAGTTGTGTTTGGCCATAGTTTTTGAAATTGTAGTTTTTGGTAAAATGTAGTTGTAAAAAAGTGAAAAAAGTGAAATTTTTTTTTGAAAAACAAGTTTTTTGAGTTTTTGGTATTCCGGAATACAACTTCAAGTTGTATTCGGAATTTTCATGGCCAAACGCTGATTCCGGAAAAAAGTGAAAAAAAAATTCCGGAATAAAATGAATAATTTTTATGGCCAAATGGGGGCTAACTCTATATCCTGAAGCTTTAATGTTCTCTGGTTGCTGCAAGTTTATGCTTGTAAATATCTATCAACTACACCTTGGCCCTACACTAGTTGGGTTGGTTGTATGGAGCCCATTGCATTCTAATACTTAATCATTTGTGTTCAGATAATTAGGAATTCTCTAACACCGGAGGTGCTTTTATCTTAGCCCCTATTCATATGAATCTTAATCGGTAAACGTGAAACCTAATACCAACTAAGTGCCCCAACCAATACAAACATGTAAAGACCCTATTTAGGGCCTTCTCTGGACTAAATGAGGACTCCCCTAGCAACGTTAACATTTTCACGACAAAAATTCAGTACTGTCTCCTCTGTATCAGGAGCATTCCCATAATCTCGTTATCAACCAATCATTCACCACTACACAAAAGATAGCCACCAACATCAACACCCACAAACCAAAGACACTAGCGATCAAATGTTAAACAGTTAGCTGACAGAATACTCACACAACCTATTCTACAATCCCCAAGACCAACTTGGGGAGCATAACTCTAGAAACATTCATAAAACATCATAATGGAAAAGTCTTACCAAAAACAATAAAAGATAATGGCCACGCGCAGCAAGTGTTGGGCTTACTCTTATCAACTCTCTCTTAGCGTGTCACACGTCCAAAGTGGTAGTATCAATTGCCAGTAATTATTATCAAAGAAAAAGAAGTATCAATAAAAGGCGTGGATCTATAAATGATGAGAAAAGGGAGTCAATCACATTGACTGATGAGTGGATAACTCAACCATAGTCTTTTTCTTGGGACAAGTAAATACATACATATACAATGTGGAAAACATGCTCATTTCAAATACGCCCTCCGTTTCAATATGTTTGCCTTATTTTCGATAAGAATGTCTCTTTCCTATTTCGGCAACTCTTTAGTTCCAACTTTTCACATGGCATGTTTTAAAGCACAAGATCAAAGGGCATTTGGTACATTCTACATATCTTTAGTTTAAGACTACAAGATTCAAAAGTCTTCTTTACTTTCTTAAACTCCGTCCCAAGTCAAAACCAGACAAACAAATTGAAACGGAGGGAATAAAAAAAGTCAACATGATATATAACTAAGCAACGTTCTCAATACTTTGTACTCATCAAAATATGTTTTAGTAAGTCCAAGTGCAAATTGCAAAAGGGACTTGGTGTTAGTTCTTCTATTCCTACTAGCAGGGGCTTTATCAACAGTTACAGCGTCATTATAGACGGTCCACCAGGCTTTGAAAATTCCCGCCATTGGACAGAAATAGTCTGACAAATTAATACCCTTATACGGTATCACAATGTTCGTGCACCTTAGAAGAGGTAGAGTTTAGGTCAGCGCTCTATTTTTAGGCAATACCAATGAACTTAGCTCAGACTGAATCTACATCCAGCTCTGAAGCTCTTCTATAAGAGCGGACCTTGTTTCCGTCAAACATACGAATATATTGACTATTCGACATATATTGGTGAGACAACATAATTACAACTTAGTCATGATATAGGAACATATAACAGCCACAAGTTATATCTCATTTTAGAAAATCACAACTCATATGTCATTATAACAAAGCTCATGCCTCAAAATATCAATGATAATTCTCTTTGCCCCATGCAACAAACCACTTTATTGCAGGAAATTCTTTTTTAAATGGCGTTATAGTTGAAAAACGCAAACTAAAGAAGAGCCACCACTCGCAGTAAAAACTTCATATTCCCCAAATTCGATGCTCGTAAGTCAACCAATCAACTTCTTCAACAGTCTAGAATCAATTGATATCAATTGAAGTGTTGATTTGAACAAGATCACAACTATCTTCGTTAGGTCAAACTATAATTAAATTCCCAGTTGTCCAATATTTATTAATTTAGGCTAACTACCCACGGGAATTCCAATTGCGGAGTTAATTCATAATTTCCTAGTCCTCATATCATTACTTCATTCAGATAAGAAAAGGTTTATGAATTCTCCTAACCTTATCAACCTTAGTTCTCACATATTAAATTCTAACTCATTACCGTTGATTCCATCGATAATCTAGTTTACCATATCAAATATTGAAACCAAAGTATATGGGATTAAAACTTACCTCTTGATGTCCAAAAACCTTGTTTTGTTAAGAAAATGTTTCTTCCCCAAGATTAGAGCTATCAAAAAATAAAAATTATAGGGGTGGAATGCTCTTTACAAACTCTATGGATTTTTCCTTTTTAGACTGAAAATAGCTCTTTTCTCTCACCGTCTTCCCCTCCCCCTCCCCATCTCTTTTTCGAAAGTCGTTGTCAATGTTTCACTAATTGGAACGCATCAATCAATTTTTTGAGTTTTAAATGAGACTGCCAGATTTTCATCGTGAAAATGGGTTGGCTTGCAAGGTAAGCTAAGTCCCATTAAGCGTCGGTCATGACCCCATATTGGATTGTGACAAAGTTAGTATAAAAACCGTTGTTGTTCAACCTTGGGCAATTGTGGGGCAACCTCAAGTTTTAATTGAGTTTAGGCAAATCTCTCATTATTAAGATAGGTGTTGGGGAAAATCTCAGCAAAGACGCTTGAATCTCTATGGGGAGTGTATACCCTAGGCAAATCCTACATTAGTAAAACATAAAAAAGATGTTTGATATAAATACTAAAACAAACCTCAGACCCTAGTGACACATTGTAAAATCATGCGTCTAGGCTCAAAGCAGACAATATGACTAGTGGGTTGGATTCTTATAAAACGCAAGAATATACAACTATAACACCAATAACTAACCTTACTTCTAACTAATATGTATATCCTATATGCACCAATTAGTTCCATGGTTTTATGTTCCCTTTTATCAGAAAGGTAAAGATTTTACTAATAAGCATTAAGTTTACTGATAAACTACAGTCAAACTAGCAGATAGAGGGTAACTACTCCTGAAAATTACTTGGAGTAATAATAAACCCAGACATCTTCCCTATTTGATGCAAGAGCCCTGATCATCACCAGCATGATTTTAGTGTTGTTTTCGCTAAGCACATATTCATTCTGAGATATTACAGATCTTCTAGGTCTTCTGACATAACTTACTTCATAGCATGCACCCTTCCCAACAAAATACTCCATTTTTGTAAGACGACCAACAGATTTGACAGTTAAAGGGGAAAACTGAAAATATGATCACAATTTTGTGGTAGGTTTTTCCGTGTTAACTCATCAAGGCCTTTTTCTACTAAGGAAATCTTCAAGACTTCAATTTCGCAGTTAGACGAATAAGAGATGATTAAACTTTGCCGTCATTAAATAGGAATTGGCCAAAACCAAATAAATTGATCTTCACTAAAGGACATGAAAAGACTACTCGCTAGCCATTGCCCATTTATATAAAGTTCCCAACCCCACTTTTCTTTTTTCTTTTCTGATAAAGTTCCTAAACCTCTCGTTATCCCATCTTTCCAATCTAAAACGAGTTTCCCGACACCAAAGGAAAGAAAATGAAGGTCAAAGAAGAGAGAGATAATAAAACTTTACCTTCTCAATATTGTCCATCATTATTCCTTTGACCTCTGTGATTTGAGCCTTCAATTTAGAGAGCTTGCTCATTTCATCAGGATGGTTCATACAGTACTCCATGTGCTCTTTAAGTCGTGGCCTAGCAATTCCAGGATAAATAAATATACTATGTCTAACTGCTACAAGTATGTTATGAATTGTCAGTGAAAAGAATAAAAACACAAACCCAAATTCTCTGTCAAGATTGTATGCGATGCTAAAACGATTCCCAAATAGATCATCTTCTTCGTCATCATCAGCAAGAGGGTGTGGATCACCATCATTCTTGATACTTGAACCGTAACGTTTCTTGAAATCATCCTTGACCCTTTCAAGAAAGACAAAAGGTACACTTCTTCCTGTTGGTTCATCAGCAACAACTAGGAAGACTGCAAAATTTGTTGTAGCAAAACTAGTCAGAAGCCAGTTAATTTGAATTGAATCATATATAACATAAAAGAAATATAAGAAGAATAAATACCAAATCCACTATCAATGAGGAAGTTGAAAGTGTGACCATCGCATGAGTATGTATACTTGCTACTATTTGAAGGGAGCTTTTGTAAGCACTGGACAGCAATGGTACTAAAGTTCCCTGAATAAGGTGTATGCTCCGCTAGAACAACCGTTCCTCTCGCAACAAAGCTATAAATCAAACCTTTTGGATTCATTTTCAATCACAAGTCCAATTCAATGCCTGCAATTAGAGAACACCAAGCTGATCCCTTACCGAGGTATGCACAAATCTAACGAAAACATAGACACACAAATAAAAACGGGACTATAGCACTTTTAGTCCCTCAATTATTAGTAATTTTTTTATTTTTGTCCTTGTGATATCTGATTTAACACATTCAACCTTCAATAAATGGAAACATGTATTTTCAGACCCTTTAGGTAGGAAGAATGCTATATTTGGACTATTTAGAACTATATTACGGTCAAATATGGAGTAACAGGGCATAGTTAACATAATACATGTGTAATTAAGTGGTGGAACAATTGAAAATCATGGTAAATTTTTTGAAATTTACAAGCAATGCGATCAAAAGTGCACGTTTCAAATAATTGATGGTCCAATGCGCTTAGTCAGATATCACAAAGACTAAAAATTAGAAATTATCAGTAATTGAGTGACCAAAAGTGCTATTAACTCAAGAGAAATCAGCTTTTCTATGAGATTAGATACTACAACATTCACCTTCACTAAATTGATTATGCTTCAAAGATTTAAAAAAAAAAAAAAAAAAACTTCAAGCATCATTTTGTCCTAAAGAAATAAGGGAAGTGAAGAAGCCATAGCAAAATACTAGATAGCATGACAAAGCTTATTAAAAAAGAGGAATAGTAACTACAACAGAATTATATTATAATCAAAGTACAAGAAACAACAGATAGTAACAGCAATCGAAGAACAAAAAACTACAAGAATGACAATACGACTATTAGTATGGAAATATAAGCGAGACAACGCTCAACTACCTACAATGATTCACTAAATTGATTATGCTTCATAATTGGAATTAAAAAAAAAAAAAGGTTCTTTCCATATGTGAAAAATAATTAGGGAAAAAAGGATAATGGTGAAGATTATATGACAAGCCCAAACTCATAGATAATAACGAACACAGACACTCAAATCAACACAACTTCAACAATTAAACATAAATCTACAATTACAATACGGAAAATGAAGATTAAAAAAAAAAAATTACATATCATTGCAATTATCAAAACTTTCGATCAGATCCTCAACAATAAAGTTTATTTGTAGAAACAATTCGACCCGAAATTGTAAAAAATTACAAAATAGTACCGGAGATTGAAGAAATTGGGATAACTTGGTGTGCACGACTAAATCGTGAAATGGCTGTTTGTTTACTCTTTATTTAACAGCGATGGAGTTGAGGCTAAGACTGGGATTAAACTGTTAATTATGAATTATGATGATTAGTATTTAGTAGTGGTAAACTATGTATCTGATTTGACTTTGATTAACTAGTGAGCGGTTTACATACATTTATGCTAAATTACGGAGACACCCAAAAGGAAGAATAACGATGCTACTTTATACAAGGGGTTTCTTTGGTAATTTCAACGACGATAGGCCTTTTTCTTTTCTTTTTTTGTTTTCTCTTCAAAAACTTAAGTTGGAAGGACAATTATTACTCTCTCCGATTCAAAATAAGTGTTCATTTAGCCTTTTGCACACCCTTTAAGAAAATATTTTTAGAAAAAAAATTGGTGTTTTGACTAAACTATACTTAATTAAATACTACTTAATCAATATAGTTTCTTGATTACATAAAAACTCACTTATCTAAGAAGTGGTAAATTTGAAAGAAAATAATTAATTACTTCTTGATTATGTAAGTGGATGCTTTTTGAACCAAAATAAAAAGGCTAAGTGAACACTTATTTTGAACATTTTTTTCTTATAACTGTGGTGTCTGGATAGATTTATACGCCTCTTTCAATTGATGGATATCATGATAGGTAACAAATAACTCTAGAATTAATCAGGTAGGAAGAAATTTTAGATCAATCCAGTTAATGAGTTAATATGTTAATTCATTTTAGTATTGAGCAAGTGATGGAATATTATAAAGAGCTAATAAATAAAAGTCCCTGGTACTGACTGTTTGCAACTTTCTTTCATACCTAAATTATGAGTGTTATTATTATTGCTCCTTGAACTACTTGTCTGGAGTACAATATATTCTCTATGTACATACGCAGTTACTATCGCGGTGAGCCTCATTGAATGTAAAATTGCATAGTCTTAAGCCGAATTATTCTTGGGTGACTAATCCTGTCTTTATATTGGTTATACATATACCACCGTACTAGTATAAAATTCCATCATAATTTTCAATTTCCTCGTTCCTACTTTCAAATTTAACCCTATGTTATTTAAAATTTATAGGCCGACTAATATGGATTCACACTAGATTGTAGACAAAGGTTCCGAAGAGCTCCATGTCTTAAAAAAAAATAAAAAAAAAAATTCATTCCCTTAGTTCGAATATGATACATCTAATTAAAGGTGAAGGAATTACAACCATCTCACCATCTCATTGCACCACTCCATGATGACTCATGGAATTTTCAATCAATACATTCATACCTACTCTACAAGTCCACTTAAAATTAATTCGACACATAATTACCAGTCAATTATTTGTAATTTGTAAACAGTCAAGGACTCGTGTTTAACCACACTATAGAGGGGAACCAGACCTTGACATTTTAAGGTACTTATAGAGAGCATCACTTTGACATCCAACAGAGCTACAAAATAAGACTTTGAAGGAAGAAAAGAGTTCTCACAAATATGCAAGAACTTCAAAATTATGCTCCAAGATTATTGCTTCCTTAACGAGAGCGAAAAACTGCTAGAACCTAAAGCCTCAACTGTTACCAATAATCATGTAAGAACTAGCCTAAGCAAATGAGCAACCAGCAACGCTACAAGAAAATTTCCCCCTGCAATTTCAAAATATTCAGCATTTGTATCTCAACTTTTCAAGTAGAGAACTAGAGGTTATAGTCACAGGAATAAGTTTTTAAACACAGAAAGCAGACGATTATATAATAACCACACAGCCACAAATGCAGCGTTTTCAAAGGAACTGTTGAAATCCAATTTTTTTTGGGTGCGCTCGGCACTGAATGAATTCAGCTTCAGTCTTGAAGAACAATGTAAGACATTTATGACAAGAATCACATGAGAAGGTTGGAATCACATGAGAAGGTTGGAATCTATAACAAAGTATTCCAACCATGAATTTAGAATGGTTCATCTTCCAGTCATCCAAAGTAATCTACTGGTCTCAGTGGAAGACTCTTCCAAACAATCCATACTTTCAAGGTTTCACACCGTTAATAGCTGGAGCGAGACCTCTGGTATTCTTCACATATGCCACATATTCATTGTACTGCAGAGTAAATAATGTGCTCTGGTATCGAGTTAAACGGATTCGCTTCCTTAGTGATTCTGTTATAGGTCCATTATAACCTGCTTTACGAATCAACGAATCAATTGCTTCTATAACGGTCCAACCTGGAGACATGATTCAGAGAGTTCATCTTGCAGCTCAACAAGTTTGACAAGTGCCAGAAAATCTTAAACAGATAAGATGCACAACATTATTTGCCGGTGATAGGGAAGGGAGAAGAAAATTACCTTCATGAGCCGCCACCTCAGGTAGGTATGTGGCATTTCTCCTAGTGTGATAGTCAGGGTCAGTAAATTCAATAATTATCCCATGCTTTCCCACCTGAACAAACCCACATTAAATTCCAGAGAATAAGATACTAGTAAAGCCATCCAACAAGAGAGAAACAGTTGTTGGAAGAAAGAAATGCAGGTAGACAATATTTCTCATATGATTATGCCAAATATAATGAGGTTTTATGCAATGATGAATCATGACACCTCACCCATGCACAAAAGCATACATAAGCCAAGTCTGATGATTTTAAAAAAACCAATAGGAGCTTTCGAAAATGTAAAACGACTACTGACATTTGATTTCAGAATCTGGATTCACACTAGGGAGCAAATGGGGAAAAGACAACTTTGACCTAAGCTTCACATTACATGTCTGCTGAGTTTTATACAAGTCCAAAGGCATATTTGACGTCATGCTTGTGTAACAAATTTTTTAGAGAACCAAGATATCCAAACAAAACTAAGCTCCACCATCTCATCCAGGTACAGTATAATGTCTTAGAAACTAAATAATGCATGCAATGTTTCAACAGCAATCTTGAGAGAGAAATTTATCAGTCTAATTTATTTTTTTATAACCGTGATGTCCAGGCCAGCTTGCTCGCACTTCGACTAATTCCACTGGGTACCTGCTACCTCCCACTAGCACAGATACCAAGTAACTCTGTCCACCAAAGGCTTGGACAAATGAGAAGAAGTCACCTAGCGTTTTTGCTTCCGTTGGATTTCGAACCTGAGAACTCATGGTTCTGAATCCAATTCATTGACCACTAGGCCACATCTTGGGTGCTGAAATTTATCAGTCTAAGTTATGGCAGCATTTGCTTCTTATTTGAAATATTTTGGTGCTCATGAATTTACTCCACGAAGCCATGACACAATCACAAAAGCTATATTTCAAGCATACAAGCATGAATATTTCCTCCATGACTTACGAATAAGAAATTTAGAGCAAGTTCGAAAGTAGTACCTCCCAGTCAAGGTAGTTAGCTGCAGTTTCATAATTAGCGAGAATTGAAACTGTACATTGTAAAGTAGGTAATTCTTTAGCCTGTATTGGGGGAAAACGACGGTCCCTGAGAGCACTGCAAATGAGTTTAAATGGCAGAGTAAACACGGTAGTGTCATAAAATATAAGACGTAAGCTTTTATGTATGCAGGAAAAAACTTCAAGAAAACAAAAGCCGCAAGTGATTAATCACCCAAGAGCATGGCAAATTTAAGGTTTCTAAACAAATAAGCAGAAGGAGAAGCAAGGGTATAACATCATTTGTATTCAAACAGTAAAATCTGAAGAGATTAAAGTGCAAAGAACTCAAGATTTAACTGTACATAAACCAGATATCTGCAATCCAAAAAATGCTTCTCAAATTGATTAGCCAAACATAAACTGTTAAGCTGTTTTTTGAAAAGCACTTCTCAAAATAAACTGATTTTAGAAGTTTGGCCAAACCGGCTACGAATCATGAACGAAGTACCATACCCGTCTGCAAATAGAATGCTTTCAGGTGCCTAAGAAGCATCCAATCAATTGAATATAAAAAAAAGTATCTAATGTACCCTAGTCTAATAAATAATCTAATCCTTGAAAACAGTTTTGCCAATAATTATCAGCTTTCATGCAAGAAATAATATTGTGACATAATGAAGCTAAACTATCTTAATCTAAATTTTTTTCTTTTTTTGATGACATGGGAACCCGCCGCGCTACCTTGGTGCGCTTGTGCGCAACGTAAAAACCAGCTCTGTGCAATAGCTCACAAACCACACGGGAGAGATAACCCGCACTAGGCAAGCCCGTTGCGACAAGCTCGACCCAGAAGGCAAATCCCCTGCTGTCGTAGGCAGGGGGTTTCGAACTTGAAACCTCCATTATGAAAGCTCCATGCTCGACCAACTGAGCCATCCTTGAGGGTAACTATCTTAATCTAATTTCTCCCTATTAGCCAATAAACATGAAATAAAATCGCAAAAACTAAAAAGACAATACTTCAAGTATAAGAACTTTACTCGTAATTTACCTTGTTAGAGCATAATCCCTAAAACCAGTAATAATGCAGCGAGCTTCCAGAGTGCCGATGCATCCTCTCAAACGAGGCTCCCCGCCATTCACCACTTTCTTCCAAGTCACAAACAACGGGCTGAAATGCAGTTTCAGCCACATGAGAGCAAAACATCCAAAATTTTATTTTGCATTTGTTTGGCATTTCATGCGTAACAGAGGAAAGATTAAGAATGATGTTAGCATTTGGTTAGCTTACAAAAAGGGACACTAAAAAAGCCTTAACCCTGTCCAAAACTGATAAACAGATGAGCTTTCCAACTTAGCAAAACTATACTTCAAACATTTTTCATGAGCACGAAATAAAGAGACAGTCAATGGAACTAGTTTGTGGCCACAAATCTTCACTTGATGAAGGAAAATATGTTACAAGGAAGACTAATGATTACAAAGGAAGCTTCCAATGTGTAAAAAGGAAGTTCCCTACATAAAAACCCAATTTGAATAACATTAGATGTGAAGTGAAAGACAATGGTCAAAAGACTATGACAATCTAACACTTATAAAGAGTGAGAAGTGAGGCAATTGGAATGAAAAAAAGCTAAAAATCATGTCTTTTTTATCAGTAAAAGTTAAAAATCAAATCTTGAGAGCACATCATTTCCAGTTGGCACTAAAGAACAAACGAACGGCGTAATTTTCCAGATTCAAAAATACAAAAGGATTGAAATAGCATAGACCATTCCCATTCCAAGGCCTCAGCACCATGCAACCAAGAAAATAAACTGTTCCACAAAAAAACACTAAAGTAAGTAACTTGTACAAAACAATCTAACTCATTCCAATCTAAAAACAGAGAAATTTCACATCTCCATGAGGAAAGTTACACATTTCCCACACATTGAGTGGCAATTAGTGTTTGGCTAAGTTTTTAAAAAATGTTTCTTAGTATATTTTCTCAAAAGTACTTTTTCTAGCTTTGGCTACTCCCCAAAGACTTATTTTCTCCCAAAAGCTCGGCTAAACACCTCAATTAGCCTATATGTCACAAAAAGGTAAACATAAGCAGCAACAACAACAATAACAACTACGCCTCAGTCCCAAACAAGTTGAGATCGGCCATATGAATCCTTACTTACACATAGCATGCACATAAACATTCAAAAGAAAAACCCCATGTACAATAAAAACAAAAAAGATACAAATTTGCAAGAAAATAGATGTTGGTATCCCTAATTTAAGCTAAAAATAAAAAAATAAAAAAATAAAAAAAAGAGAAAAATAGCATACTGTTCACCCTCATCAAAAGCAGGTGGTGGAGGTTGTTCCTTATTGTAGTGAGCTACCAATGTATCAAAACAGTACACAACCATTTCCTTATTTGCAGAAACCATCTTTTTTTTTTTTTCTTTCCCTAATTAAATTTCAATCAAAAAAGAATCGATCTTTTAATAACCAATGGATCAATTTGAATCAAATTAACAATTCTGAAACTAAGGGTTTTCCCTTTTTTCTATGTATTTTCTTTCTTGACAAATCCTAAGCAGAATAAAAGCAAAGACAGAGCCTTTTGAGTATTCTTCTTCTTTTCTTTTTTCCCCTTTTGGCTCTTTTGGAGTTTTTGCTTATGGTTTCCAAGAATTATTATTGAGAGTAGTGGAAAAGCCAATATAGCTCAACTTTATTTCTTTTTAATTTTTTTTAGTTTAAATAAAAGGGCAAAGGCTCAAATATGCCCCTAACGTTTGTGAAATTGTACACATTTTCCCATCATTAAAAGGTTAGTGCAAAGATGCCCCTAACGTTTTTTTTCCGCCATATATGCCCTTGAGTTAATGGAAAATATTGGAGAGCATATTTGTTCAGTTTCGCAAACGTTAGGGGCATATTTGAGCCTTTGAAATTCCTAAATATTATGGCATAAAATATCATTACATTTCAAAACATAAAAAAACATTTGTAATTACAATCCATCCACCGTTGCATTACATCAAAATTATACAACTAAAAGAGCAGATGCAATTACAATCATCTTTTAAAGACTGTTTTCACAAACAAGAGCACCATTTCCCCTTTTCAAAAGATTTTTTTTACTAATTATAATACCATTTTTATTTTTCAATTTGTTGATGACCTGGATAGTTCTTTTTAGATATTTTTCGTCTTTTCAGTCCCAATATCTACACGATAATAAATGCAACAATTGTCGCAATAAAACATAAACATAAAGAGGGAGATAACTTACATTAGACTTATGACACATGATAAAATGTCTCCTGCAGTGCTCAGAATTTTGATAAATAGAAAGAGTATCACATTTTAAGCATTTATACGGTTTCTTACATAACATTCAATGTGGTTTGACCCTTTCGCGAATTTCACGCATAACCGAAATTTAGTAGAATTATTTGAAGTCCATAAGTGAGATGGAGTGCAGTAACTCCACGTTCACAAACCCTTTCACAACTCCACATCCACAAACCCTTCCAAAGCTATTTGAAAAACTCGAAGCTTCCGATATTTCATAAACAAGTGAAAGAATAAGAGGGAAAAGTGAGGGGTTGTACGATAAGTGTGGAGTTTCAAAATGCAATTGCAATAAATCATTGGATAGCATAAGGTGCACAACAAAAAAATCTGAGAACTATTTGTGCCATAATATTCAAGAATTTCAAAGGCTCAAATATGCCCCTAACGTTTGCGAAACTGAACAAATATGCCCTCCAATATTTTCCGTTAACTCAAGGGCATATATGCCAGGAAAAAAACACTTTAGGGGTATCTTTGCACCAACTTTTTAACGACGGGTAAATGTGTATAATTTCGTAAATGTTAGGGGCATATTTGAGCTTTTGCCGTAAATAAAATAATAGTACTACTAATACTCATAATTAGTTTTTGCATTAATGTCGTCATGGACCAAACTTTTAGGCAAAGGCCAAAAAGGTCCTCGACTGCTGGAAAATATATGATTTTTTGGTTGCGTCACCAAATACTTTGAAAGCAACGTGACAACTTTCTAGTCTTCATTTTTTTTTGGCTGAATAGATGGACAACTCTTTAAGTTTTGCAATTAAAAATGTTCCGATTAATTATCTAAACATATGATTTGGCTCATATTTTAGAAAAGTTGATATCTGAGTTCACAAGCGTCCATTACGTAAATAAGTTAATCACATAAAATATATTTTCTACATTATTAATGATATTAATGCACATCAACGTTAGTTGGAATATGCATGAATTTTACAAGCTTTAATGCGTATAATTAAAGAGCTGACATAATGAACACTTGAAAACACGCGTAAAAATTTTCTCAAAATTTTATGTCAGCAATGTTTAATAAAAATACTTTATTAATTGTTTAGGTGCTCAATCTAAACATGCCGTATTTTGAGTATGTAAATGAGATTCTTGACAAATTTAAAAGGCTATCAATATATTCTGCCACATTTTTTTATATAGCTAAATCTGTCTTATAACTGTTGCTGATCTAATTTGTTTGCTATATAAAGATCATAGGGATTACGTTTACACTTCAATGTGAGCATAAAAATAGTTAATGTAATCCAATTTTCTACCTTTGCTAAATTAAGTGAGTCTCTCCTGTAATTTGAAAATGTGTAGACCCTCATCTAGACGTCTTATGTTGTTATTCAAACTTTTTCACAATTTCCGATTCGGTGGCATATAGTACGGAATGAGAAAAATACAAACACGTTTTTATAAATCTACAACGGGCAACAACCAAAAAAAAAAAAACATGACCTAGGGCTGTCTGACACTTCATTCTGAGATACACAGTAAAAGGAAGGTATCAAACTCTATCCAACACAAATATTCAGAATGCAATTGTTAAGGTAAAATGATAGCAAGCACACAATAAGTACAAGGACTATTCAAGTTAATCAGAATCGTGTCTTCTTCTCTTCTCCTTGTCTTTCTTGTGTTTCCTCCTGTCATCTGAATCGCGGGAATGCTTCCTCTTATCGTCTGAATCACGAGAATGTTTCCTCCTGTCATCTGAATCACGGGAATGTTTCCTCCTATCATCTGTATCCTGCAAATGTCGCTTCTCTCTCCTCTCATCCTTTTCCCGTCTCTTCTCTTCTCGCCTCTTCTTCTTTTGGCTCCTTTCATCCTCTGACTCTTCTTCATTCTGTACGGGTGCAGCAGCAATGGGACTTGCATTAATCTTTTCTACAGGCTCATCGATCGGGTTAGATGGAAAAGCTGATGGTGAACTTGGTTGTTCTTCCCAAGGTTTGGGCAATCTGCAGAATACGTTAACAAGCATGATTAGGAACCAGCACAATATAAAGAAGCAACAAAATCCATACGGTTCTATACCCCAGGATGTGGCCTAGTGGTTAATGAGGTGGGTTGAGAACCATGAAATCTCAGGTTCAAATCCAGCAGAGACAAACACACTAGGTAATTTCTTCCTATCTGTCCTAGCCTTGGTGGACAGGTACCTGTTGCTGGTGGGAGTGACAGGTATCCTGTGGATTAGTTGAGGTGAGCGCAAGCTAGCCCGAACATCACGGTTGTCAAAAAACAAAAAGAAATCCATATGGTTCTATCCTTTGTTATTTTGTTTAAATCATAATTTAGTTACTCTAGAACCTTTCATCTTCAAAGTCAAGCCCCCGTTCCTCAACTAGCAATGAAATTCAGAGATGATTTATCCGTAAGAGAAAAGGTAAAGGGCGAGGAGAAATAGTACACATAACCCACAACAGAAGAAATAAAATGACGGATAAGAACCACAAAATTCTAGAGAGAACTTTCAATGCTAGTGAAACCAATACTTACTTTGAGAAACCAAGACCATCTACCCGAGCTGCTTCAGAATGCCCTGCTCCCAAGTCTTCTGCAGTTGAACCTCTCTTCGTAAGTTCAGAAAACTCATGCTTGTCTAACCGAGTGCCTTGAGGACGTGTGGCACGCTTAGGAGCTAAGCCCAGAGCCTCTCTCATTGCCTGCTCCTCCTCTTCTTTAATCCTACGTATTTCTTCTTGTGCTGCCTCCATATCCTTTTGCTGGGCTTTCTTATCGCGGGTGTACCAATGAAGATCTTTCCCTGCACAGAGGGGAAGAACACCACAACAAGATGTAAAATATGCCGCTAGTTAAGACTATGCATTGAAGAGATAAAATGTCCAGCACAACATATCCCATCTTTCCCCAGTAAAAAGCACTTTTTTGATTCCAGATACAATATGGATTTAATACCTCAGGATTCCAACACGCTGTTTATGACTTCCAACCTATATCGGCTAGCTTTGTCCAAATATGCATCTCCTCACACAAAGCAATATAATTACAGTCTATAAAGCAGGGCAGAAAAATCTACTCCGAGAATACAAGATCAGCCAAGATAAAAATGACTACATTCCCCAGAAGGTGCAAATAGCACACATCAAGGATAAATGAGTGGTGGTCCCTTGAGATTGTTTTTTATGTTTTGCATCGACCTCCGGATGAACCGGCTCTTAAGCATGAAACTTATGGTGAATGAAGGTGTTAAAAGGTAACGAGGTGGACCTCAAATCACTTGGAGACAGGTTGTTTCGAAAGACTTACGATCTCTTCGAGTCTATGCATACATAGCAAAAGATAGGGCACAATGGAAGAAAATGATCTGTCTAGCCAATCAGGGGCGAATTTGTGTATAAAATTTGGGGCACATGAACCCATCTCTCTGTGAAATTAGGTATTTTATGTATATATTTTCAAAAATTGGTATAATATTAACTTCTGGAACCCATACTACAAGAAGGCTAAATGGTGCACTTGGTTCACTTGGTTGAAGGTTAAGTTATTTACCTAGAGGACTAGGGATCAATCCTCAATACATTTTTTCCTTCTTTTTTTTTTAATTGGTGAACCCGTGTTCAAGAAATCCTGGATTCACCTCTGTGGTCAATACCAATTAGTTCGGATACATTTTAGTCATATTAGTACGTCATTTTACAGTTACCAGTTTCAAAAAAAAAAAAATTGTACGACATTTTTAGATCCTATGCTTTCTAGGAGTCTTAGTCTCGACAAACATTTACATGTCAATAGAAAACATAGAGAACTTCTAAGAAATTTTTGTTGTTAGTGGTATTTCGCATGATTTTGCCTAAGATGAGTTTAAGTGCAGCAACATGATAAATGCGAATTCATAAAGTCAACTATCACTTGTTTCGGACTGAGACATCAGTACAACCAACAGGGAAAATCAATCAACTATACCTCAATCATAAACTAGTTGTCATTCGCCATAAGAATTCTTTGTATCCATTGAACTCCTATTCATTTCATTTCTCAAGAAAAAAAAAATTGTCTTTTAAGGAAACTTTGGAGTTTCCTAAAACTAGAGATTCTCTAACTTCCACACTTATCCAAAATGTACATACAAGTTGGAAGGCTTGCAACAAAACTAGAAAACACGCGACCTAATGTAAGAAACAACAACAACCAAGTCTTAATTTTAACTATAGTTCGTATCACCTATATGATACTTTTGCTTCCATTATGCGCTTTTCTTAAGCTAAATACACACTGATTCCAAAGATTAGGTCTTTTGATAAAATTTCCCTCAATGTAATTGTAGGCCTACCTTGCCCCTTTATATCACCTTCAATCATCTGTGTGTCATCCCTACAAATTGGTATGACCAAACCATCACCATCCCCTGTTGATGTGATCATCTCTAATCTTTTTCAATCTTGTACAGTTGGACAGTCATCCAAACATTTGCAATTCGAAATTATTGAAGTAGTCAACAAGACTTTTTTTAACCGGTTCTAGCTGTTGATAGGCCGCCTTATAGCCCAACATTCACCCCTATACGCTATTGCTCGTCTGGAAACTGCTTGTTAAATTTCCTTTCACTATATTAGTTATTTACCTCTCACATAGGACTCCAATATCACTTAGTATCATTCCTTCATTTCAACCATCCTACTTTAGTTCAATGTTACATCTTTATCTATCATATCAGACAAAGCCTACATAAGTGGTTTTTTTTTTTTTTTTTTTCTACATGGGAACCCGCAGCCTCTACCCATCGGGTGCGCACAGCTCCTGTGCAATAGCTCGCAAACCACACAGGAGAGACAACCCGCACTAGGCAAGCCCCGTGCAATGAGCTCGACCCAGAAGGAAAATCCCCTACTGCCGTAGGCAGGGGGTTTCGAACCTGAGACCTCTATTATGAAAGCCCCATACTCAACCAACTGAGCCAGCCACCCTTGCGGGTAGCCTACAGAAGTGTTTTCAGAAGGAAGAAGCGCAACAAATCGACAAGGGCCCTAGGGCTTTAAGCAAGAAGCGAAGCAGACCCTTCATTGAAGTGAACCACAATTTCACAAGTAGCTAATAGTCATCCATAGCACAAGCAAAATCAAAACCAAATTGTTTGGTGCCTCAAAACCCAATCTAAAAATGAAACAAATGGCAACAAAAAAGAGGAACAAAACTGCTACTTCCTCAGTCCCAAAAAGATTGTCTTTCTTTCCTTATTAGTCTGTCCCAAAAAGATTGGCACCTTTCTATATTTAGAAACAATTAAACTTTATGAGATGATTTATGGCCACACAAATATCTAAGGCTTGTTTTGGACCACACATTTCAAAAGTCTTCCTTTATTTCTTAAACTCCATGCCAAGTCAAACTAAGACAATCTTTTTGGGACGGAGGAGTATTATGTTAACTGATTTTTTTACTATAAAAAATGGAAAAAGTAGTTATTTTCTTATTTATATACTATTTAAAAAGTATTTAAATAAACTGATATTTTACTTATAAACCAACGTAAAAATTATTTATTTAAACAATACAGAAGTATTTAAATAAACTGATTTTGTAACTTCCAAACAAACTGAAAAAGCATTTAGTAAATACAATTAAAAAGCATTCAGAGAAACCAATTTTTATTAAACAAACTGAAAAAGAACCTACAAATGCTCTTAGAAGACCCAGCAAAGGCGGCAGTCTGCACTGAAGAGACGCAACCAAAACCAAGAAGAAAAAGAAAAAAAAAAAAGCAGCAAAGCGATAAAACCCTGGCAGACGAAGACGAAGAAGCAGAAATCTTAGACGAGAGAGCGAACAACATCAAGACCTGTTTTCTCTAAAATGGTCCATCCCTTTCTTTTTCTACTGAAAAAACGTTTTTTATAATATTGAAAAATAAGAAAGTAATTACCTCAAGGGCTTGGCCACTTTGTGCTTCTTCGACGGAAGAAGTCGCTTCTTCAACCTCCCCTCGCCTCACCTCACTCTGAAGAAGCGCTATACCATGACTACCGTCGCTTCGTTTCGTCACTTTTAAGTGACGAAAGCGCTCGCATTTTCACAACAATAATCTCGACCTAATATCACTTTAACTTCATTCTTATGAGAGCTACACTTCCTGTCCGCATATTCTATCTAATTTCTACCTGCCTTACAATCCTCAATCACTAGAGTGCTTCTTCACTGCTCCAGTTTTTTCGTCTCGTTAATCTCACCAATTGACACAATATCATCAGCAGGTACATGCACCATCTAACATCATCCTTTAAGCTATTCTTTATCTCATCCAACACTAGTGTAATTAAATTCAAGTCACAGAAGACCCTTGGTATAAACCCACGATTATACTAAACTCCTTCCTTACCTGTTTAAAAAAAAAAAAAAAATAGCGAACTCCTTTATATATCTCCTACTGTTCTCACACCTTTTATTGCTCCCTTTGTACATGTTTTTATGACAGTAATATATTTGGTATGAATTCTTTTATCCTAAAGCATACTTCGCTTAGCATTCTATCACATGCTTGACTGGAAAACTAGACTAGTTGATCAAAAACTCAATACAACATACAATCGGAACTTCCCCCAAAATCTATCACTTATGGGCTATGGCAGCAAATAAAGAAATACCATGAAGAACTTCACATTTTAGTTAACTGTGATACTTCATGGATATATCCCTTTTTTCATATCTACAATCTTAAAAATGATACGAATTTTTTAGCTTTTTTTGATAAAGTTGTAGGAGAACAAAATTCATAACAGAAAAAAAAAAAAAAAAAAAAAAAAAAAAGAGAGAGAGAGAGAGAGAAATAGGAAGAGAAGCTTTTATACATAGGGATCAACATATGTATCATTCTTTTCTTTACAGTTGGCACAAACTACTAATGCAATTAGCATGTATATTGGGGAAAACAGCAGAAGCAATATGTTTCTTATTGACTAATTTCCAGCGATTGCAATTCCGATATATAAACGAGAATAAGAATGTATACCTTTCTGCCATCTCCCAACAGGTGCTTTGATACTGTGACCTATATAATTTTCTCGATGTTTATCAACCTTCACATCATCCCAGCTAAATTCTGTTGCAGCAAAGAAATTATACATTAGGAACACTACAGAATAGAACAAAAGTATAACAGCTTGATTCTCCAAAAAGCAAGAACAATTTTGTTTAAGAACCTCCTATGCCATCTACAGAAAAACATCATTAAGCGTGTCTGAACTAGAAAGCATCACACCTCAAAATTCAAAATTCTTTTATGAGAAAAGTAAGTATAATCATAACTCGAAATTCATGACTCCAGGACGAGCTTAGATATACTGATTCTTAAATCTATGTATCTGTCTCCTCATAATTTTGTCGCAGAGTTGGATCGATAAGCCAGAAGCCCAAGAAAAAGGAGCAACATCTAATATAAGAAGGGAAAATATAAAAAGGTAGACAAAAAGACATATATGACCAGCAGAACCGAACACCAAGAAAGCAGACCACATCTAGCTAGCTGCATCAATATATAGGAACTATGTTACCTTTATCAAAACAAAAAAAAAAAATATATATATATATATATATATAGGAACTAATTTGTTGGGCCACATGCATGATTCACCCTATACAAGCAGCAAGTACCAGAAAACTTCTGAATCTAACAAATGGAAACATGGACTATTTTTATCAAGCAAATGTAAACATGGACTTGCAAAATACAGACATCAAGTTATCAGAAAACAAGCATTCAATGAACATCATCCCCAGAACCCAATCTTAATATTCTTCCTTCACGGAACCTCTGCCTTTTACCCAAAACTAAAAGACAGAATGATTGCAGCAACTCTCGGCTTTGTTATTTTTTTTATTAGGCAAAAACCAGGGCCACTATTTTCCTAATTTCCCATTTGGTGATCAAACTCTCTGCCTGTATCGAATTTTTTAAAGAGAAAAAAGGGGCCATGTAACCTTTTACATAGGGCAGCCGCTGCAGGGAGCATCCCACGTTAGCAGGGTCCAGGGAAGAGCCGCAATCCAAGGGTGCGACGTAGACAATCTAAACTAGACAAGCTGAACTTACAAGTTCAAAACTCCTACTCCAACTTTTCCCCAAAACTTCCTTGGATTGAACCATCGAAATAGTAATCGGTGCTATTGTTGTTTATAACTCCTAAAACTTTTCTATTCGACTCTTATTGAGTACTGGGAGAAAACCTGATTTTGTTAATAACAATACCACCACATAATATAATGGGAAAATTACAGCCAAATACCAGTTGGCCATCTTGTTTACAAAATATGTACATAGTGTACACGTAGTGTATAGTTTATACTAAATACACATACACTATACATATAATATACATACCTATAGACTACCTATTAAACCGAAGTGTATAGGCAGTGTATACTTCGGCCATGTTTGGTAAACTAGATGGCCAAAGGGTATATTTATGTAAGTTTCCATAATATAATTCCAGAATTTATGATTTCTCAAATAAGCCTTCTCATTTAGCTTCTAATTTCAACTTCAATACATATAATATGAAAATCCTCGATTTTAATTCGGGGAAAGGGTGATTGATTATGCCAATTTTTGACCCGATAAGCAAATTAGAATAACAATTAAAGGAAACAAAGAAACCGTAGATGGGGGAAAATGAAAGCTTACGATCTCGACCACCACGTACGCCACCTCTAGTAGGATGATACATCTTCTAACCCTAGACTAAATTTCAATTGCACCGAGGTACTAATAAAACGAAGAAAAGAGAGATTTTTTTTTTTTTTTGCAGAAAAGATATGACAAAATCACAAAATTGATGCTTTATTTTGGTATAGTAGAATTTCAAATACTCCCTACGTATAAAAAAGAGTCTCAGTTAGCCATTTTCAGGCGAAAATATTAACTCCGACAAAATAATTTAATCATTTGATTAAACTGTCTCTAATTAAATTAGTATTGGGATTTGATGCATTTAATAGGGGCAAACTGGAAAAATAACTTAATTTTTTCTTGATTCGATAAGTGTATGCTTTTTTGACCCTAAAAAAAAAAAAAAAAAAAAACTAAATGGACACTATTTTTTATCCGGAGAGAGTAATTCCAAAGCAATTTTGGTTATTTTGATCTATTAAAAGTGAGTGTTTTTTTTATTACTATCATAATATTTATTAATTTTAATCATTATTAAATTTAATTGAAATGATAAAGATAAAAAGTATTTTAATGAGAATTCACGTTTGAATGTATAATCTTTGCAGTTAATATTTTTTCTTAATATTTTTATAGAGTCTGCTGTAATTTTGTAAATATATAAATGATTTTTTCGAACAACTTATGCATTCCCTTAGAGTGTTTGGTATAGTATAGAAAATATTTTTCAAAAAATGAATTTTCACATTTAATTGATGGCCAAATATAAATAATCACAATTTAAAATTATTGGGGATAATAGAACCCGACAAAGATAAAGTTATAGTTGATAATCAAGTCATAAACTGAGAGAGCATTTGACCATTTTCTCGAATAACAAATTCCTTTAAAATGGTGAAAATGAGAGTGGGAAAAACAAATTACATATGTAACATTCTTAATTCATTATCTCCTCCAAATCTTAAATGGATTTATTTAGATTTATCGGAACTCATGAAGTGATTGTAAATTATTATTATTTTTTTTAAAGACGCACTTTAAAATGGAGATCTCAAAAATTAAGATTTAAACCTAGAACAACAAATGCACTTAATAACTAAGATATGAATAAACAAATGAGGCATAAGAGAGCATCCCCTTTTTCGTCGCACCAATAACAATGTGGATCCAGTTCCCAAATATAATTCAATCATTTTCTCTCAAAGACTTAGATTGATCAATATATCGATTTTTCTTAGACTTAGATTGATCAATATATCGATTTTTCTTATTCTCGACAAAACTCAAATATATAATTACATGCCTTTTACGAAGAATTCTTATGTAAACTCAAATGTGTCATTCTATGAAATTTTTACAAAATAAAATAGCATCAAGATCAATCTCATGAACTTCCTTGCAGAAATAAGATACCTTCTTTCTCTTTTTAACCCTTGCCACATCAAGGGAAAATTAACAGTGTTTTCACTGAACTCTCGTTTAACTCGAGGAACCTATTATAGGAGTGAGAGTGCCAACTTCAACCAATCAAAATTGGTGTTTGCAAATGGGCAAACACCAATTGGGCAAATTGTTCCTCTTTGGTCCGCTTGCTTTGTGATGTGAGGCGACTAACTATAGTTCCAAGGCTTCTTTCATCCACCCATTTTGGCACATCGTTGTTGCTTCACGCACATTCACCTGCCATAGGATTTTGGACAGGCTACTGATCAGAAAATGTGAAGATGTGATTTAATTTCATAATGGAACTTGGTATTCTGGTCTAACAGAGGTATCGTGTCACCTTTACTAATAAGACCAGCGTATAGATATATGTAGATTTGAAGAAAACGGATTATTGCATACCCAAGTTATTTCAAGAATCTCTTTCTTAGGCCAAGAGTCTAGTTGCTCTATTACAAACAGAGGAAACATGTGTTCTTCATAGGCAGTGTTAGCGGTGTTCTCAAAGTACCATGGTCCCAGTTTGCACTGCAAAAGTAATCAAAAACCAAAAGAGTGAAACTTGTTAAAACCACTTATAAGTAATCAAAACATAGATGTTACTCTTTACTTTTATAAAGATCGAAGTCAACAAGCTAGACAACAAACAGTAAGATAAAAAGATCGCATATTCCTGATCCACAATGATCACAACCAGGGGCGGAGCCACGTTAGCTCCAGGCCGAACCCCCTCGGCAAAAAATTACAATATATTTTCAAAGTTAAAATTATTTTATTATGTATATATAGTAGATGTTGAACCCCCTGACTTCTTCGTGTATTTACCTTTTAGAAATTTTGAACCCCCTAGATGAAAATTCTGGCTCCGCCACTGATCACAACATCTAATCATGATTTGGTGCATTCAGTCTTGGCTTAATAATCTAGCACTGAATATTTTGGCCAAAAAAAAAAGAGGTGGAAGGTCATAAGCCATTAACTCTATCACAGCTAGTATTCTATCATTTATCTAATGTTTTTGAGAATGGAAACATATTTTATGTGATGTAATTGACAAGTTAACACAAAAGACTAGGTTTCTTATGTTTCACATTTTCCTTCAAAAGAAGCATAAGAGAACTGAAAGAGATCACGAGGGAGAACGAACCTTAACATCCCTTTGTACCTCAACTTCCTCTATTGTCTCACTCTGTGCAGCATCTTCAATTGTTTCATCTTTTTCCTGACATCCCTACCATAACAAGAGAGATACTTATATTTAAAACAGAGATTTCTACTAATAGAACAATCTGAGAGAGGATCAAAATGAAAATCATGCAACAAGTCAAAATCTGAAACTTGGTACTCAAAAACACATAATACTGGCTTGAAGTAAATGCATACAGATTGAACCTCCACGTTTAACTTGGTACAAATATGAAAATGGCCCCTGCAAAAGTGTATTGCTAAAGTTAGAGCATGATCATTACCTTTCGATCAGAAAAAGATTGATGCAGAAGTGTTAAACTGAGTCGTCCCACATAAAGTTTTTAAAGTTATGTAACGTGTAAGAAACTTCAGGTTTTTTCAAAATGAAAATTCTTTTGCAGGTGAAAAAGTGAACATCAGTTTCTAATGGAGAGCATAGAGAGTAGGTTCTTTCGGATAAGATGTCCATCACAATAGTAAGTATCTGTGACATTCAAGTTTAGTTCTATAAATTAAATCTAGAGTAATTATTTACTTCCTCAAAATCTTCAGTCTCTTGCCTTTGCTTAGCCAACTGTTGATCAAGCTGTAGCAACTGCCGCATAAACTCCTCATCATATGCACTGGCCTGAAAAACTCACCAAAATTTTGCTTCATGGAGGAAAATTAGCTCTGTAACTAATGCAGCAAATAGTTAAACCAAGAGCTCGCCCTTAATGGTTCAGGCACAAAGGTCAAAACAGGGATATCTGAATGTTCTAGCTGTAATCTGCTTTCACATTCGAGCGTTATCACCTTGAACAAGATATCTTTTCCGGTAAGAAAATTCTAGCCCATGATGTAAGACAGTAACACACATAACACACATTTCTTGAAGTTTGCTTTACTTGAGTGATCTATTGAAGATACAATTAGATTTCCTATTTCTTTATATTTTGAATTTAACATGGAGATTTCCTTTTTTGCCCCTTACACTCTCAATCTTGGATTGATTCTGTACTTATGGAAATAGAGTTTACCAGATAGAGGAGAACAGTTACGGTATTCATCTTTCAAGAAACCATGATACATCAAAATGAATATGACAAATAATTGATTATTGAGGAGAAAGCCTAGTCCTTCATTCTCATTGAAAAGGTGAGTAAACTAATTAAAGAAACTAAATAATTTATTTTAACGAACCGTTTTAGAGCCAATTGAATTGTAAAAAGAAGACGATCATGCGGGTAAAGCAGTCTTATCGACCATAAGGAAATTCGAGCACGGTTATACATTACTTTTCAGGGCATCAAATCTAAGTTGTTACATTATTCATTTGACAGGAAAAGCCTGTGGAATATCACGGATTTTCATTTTTCTGTGACTCTATTAGTGTTGCCACTTGCCAACACTTCTGAAATCACTTGCCAGCACTTCTGAAATCTTTTCAAAATGGCAAAGCAATTTCGGGCATACATAACGTAAATAGTGGTTATTATTTCATCGTAAGTTCCCCCAATTTGTAGTAGTATCTTTTCATTTTAAACTTTAGTAAATTTCAAGGACAAATTCTTGATTTGTGAGTAGTTGAAGGTAAGAATTCCATTAAGATAGAACAATTCCAAGGATCTGATTTGAGTATTGAAAATTTAAACTTGTCCATACCTTTAACTCACCATGGTTATGCTTGGCTTCACACAAGCGGAGATAAGATGGAGAATCAATTGACAAAACTCATGGTTGATATGTACATCACTCATTCATGAGCAACTGCGAATAGGGGGAAAAAATATTGGTTTTAGAAGCAAACTTTCCAGCTAATAGAAGGAGAGAATTACATTTAAAAAATAAAAATAAAAATAAAAATAAAGAGAGCACAATTCACTACCATCTGCAAAAGAAACAAGTCATGGAAATGTGATAATCTTTTGGTATGTACCTATATTTAAGCCAAAATCGTGGTTTTGCAGGAAAGAGCTACAGAGTTCCTGAGAGGCTGGCCACTCTACTTGTTACTGCAGATTCTCAAAAACAGAGATCCCACGAATTCCAGAAATGTGACCTTTGTTTCTACAAGAGGAGCAACTGCTTCATTAGAAACGGATTCATGGCGTTCACTACTTGTCCCAATGCAATGTTCTGTTGGTTCATCATTATTTTCCCTCATTTGTAACAAGGCATCAAGCTCAGCTTCATCTTTATACAACAAACGAAGTCCAAACTCCATTTCGCCATAAAAAGATAACCTAATACGCCCATAGTCATTTGGTGTTTTTCCATTTGCCTTTGATGCATCCCATAAGCCAGCCAGAGGCACCAAGAAAAATTGAATAGTGGGTTCAGTATCACATTTTGAATGGTTGGATAAGGCAAGTTTCTGGGTCATCCACGACATCCCGTCATCACATAAGGGAATCAATTGAGCTGTGGTTTCAACTAAGCTGCCAGAGCAACAGACAGCAAATCCCAAGAAGTTATCAGGTACATACCAATTTTTAGGCAAATTGACTAATACATTTGTATCCATTCCCTGATACCGGAACCAACTCGGGATACTCCGCATCCGAAAATCATAGATCCTGCTGGTGAACATTCTTAGTGACAAGGAATCTAAAACAGATGTCACATCGCAATGACGAGATATTCTCGAAACAACGAATTACGCATCCAATCATTGCTCCAATCGCATATTGTATCTAATTGTTGTGGAAATTCTCGTGTACCGTGCAAGTCTCGCGCAATCTAGTAAGCACAAGGATCGAAGAGAACCAAGTTGGGCTATGCTTCGAGGCAAATGCTCAAAATTATTTCCAGTGAGATACAACTTTTTCAAAGAGGATAAGGATCCAATGTCTTCCGGAAGTCCTCCATCTATTAGATTGCAGTAACCGAGATTCAAATTTTCCAATGAGCATAACCCTTCATTCACTTGAGGGAACACAAAGTATACTCCATCTTCATGGCCTACTTTTGATTTTCGTTTCGCAAAACTCAAGAACTTAAGCTTGTTCAAGCGGAAGATGGAAGGCGGAGGTCGTGAGATTAGAGTATAGCTGGCATCAAGCCGCTCCAATTCTTCTAAATCCCCTATCTCTTCTGGAAACCTCTTAAGCCGTTTACAATTAGTCAATTCTAATCTCAAGAGCTTTTTGAGAAACCCCAGGGAATGATGAATCACTTCAAGATTCATACAGTTTGACAGATTCAAAGTCTCCAAGTTTGGCATCCCCATGAAATCTGGCAACTGTTCTAGATTCATACAATTTGACAGATTCAAAGTCACTAAGTTTGGCATCCCCATGAAACCTGGCAACTCGACGAGCCTCTTGCACTCTCTTAAGTCCAAGGATCGAAGAGCACCAAGTTGGGCTATACTTCGAGGCAAATACTCAAAATTATTTCCTTTGAGATACAACCTTTTCAAAGAGGATAAGCATCCAATGTCCACTGGAAGTCCTCCATCTATTAGATTGCAGTAATTGAGATTCAGAATTTCCAACAAGCGTAATCCGTCAGATACTGGAGGGAACACAAAGTACACTCCATCTTCGAGGCCTACTTCTGATTTTTGTTTCTCAAAACTCAAGAATTCAAGCTTGTTCAACCGGACAATGGAAGATGGAAGTTGTGAGATTGCCAGTACAGCTGGCATCAAGCCGCTCCAAGTTTTCTAAATCCCCCATATCTTCTGGCAAGCTTTCAAGTTTTGAGCAACCCGATACATCTAGACCAACCAAGCTTTTCCATATACCAATGCTGCTCGGAAGTGTTACAAGGTTTTCTAAACCACTCAAATCTAGGTGGCTTATCCCACTCTTTAACTCCAAATTCATGCTTCCGAGGATTTCTGGAAAATTTTCTAAACTAGAGCACCCCTTCAGATCCAGATATTCAAGGGAATCGATGCACAGAGCTGGAAACCTCTTAAGCCGTTTACAATTAGTCAATTCTAATCGCAAGAGCTTTTTGAGAAATCCCAGGGAATGATGAACCTCTTCAAGATTCATACAATTTGACAGATTCAAAGTCTCCAAATTTGGCATCCCTATGATATCCGGTAACTCTTTAAGCCTCTCGCAATCCGATAAGTCCAAGGATTGAAGAGCACCAAGTTGGGATATGCTTCGAGGCAAAGGCTCAAAACTATTTCCGCTGAGATTCAACTCTTTCAAAGAGGATAAGCATCCAATGTCTCCCAGAAGTCCTCCGTCTATTAAATTGCAGTAACTGAGATCCAGACGTTCCAGTGAGTGCAACCCCTCATTCATTTGAGGGAACACAAAGTACACTCCATCGTTGAGGCCTACTTGTGATTTTTGTTTTGCAAAAGTCAAGAATTTAAGCTTGTTCAAACGGACAATGGAAGACGGAGGTTGTGATATTAGAGTATAGCTGGCATCAAGCGTCTCCAAGATTTCTAAATCCCCTATCTGTTCTGGCAAGCTTTCAAGTTTTGAGCAATTTGACACATCTAGCTCCACCAAGCTTTCTAAATCCCCTATCTCTTCTGGCAAGATTTCAAGTTTTAAGCAATGAGACACATTTAGCTCCACCAAGCTTTTCAACATGCCAATGTTGCTTGGAAGAGCTACAAGGTTTTTCATACCTCCCAAATCTAGCTCGGTAATGTGAGTTAGGTACTGAATAGATGATGCTAGTACCCTTATTCCAGAGTTTCTCATCTTGATCTTTAACTCCGGCTTCATTCTTCCAAGGATTTCTGGAAATTTCTCTAAACTAGAGCAACCACGTATATCCAGATATTCAAGAGATTCCACGTTAACACATGGAAACCTCTTAAGACTCTTACAATGCCACAAATTTAACACACTTAGTTTTCCACAATACCCCAGGGAATGGTGAACCTCTTCAAGATTACTACACCATTGCAGATTCAAATACTTCAAATTTGGCATCCCCTTGAAATCTAGTGTTCGCATCAGGCTTTTGGAGTAGCTGAGATCTAGCCTTCGTAGAGACGGCAAATGCTGTTGTTCAAAACATAGAAATAATGAGATAGGAAAACAAGAGATTCCAAGTAAAAGAATTATCATAAAATTAAGGTGCTCCCCAGGATTTAGATTTGGGTCGTGGCCCTATCTATGAATCTAAAACCGTATTTCCTTTCTTTTCTTCTTTTCATTTTCTATCTGCGGGCATCAAATGACCTTTGTGTTTAGGTTACTCCTCAGACAAAAAATGAGTAATGACATTTGGACTATGACAGTCAACACAATATTTGGTGTGAAATCAGAAATTGCTTTATTTTATTTTTATATCAAATTTAATGTTCAGTTACTAAATAAAAGTGTAACTATAACTAAAAGGTAGAATACCTAAAACGCCTTAAACTTGACCTGTTTTATTTGGTGCACACTTAAAAGTTGCGTCATCTTAATTATCCCTCATACTTAACTATTTGCGTTATCATTTACCCCTTGGAAGTTGATGTAGCGTGGATATACTTTTCTAGGTGTGTGAATGTGAAAGAAAAATCGAAAATTGGCTTCCAAGATATTTCTCAATATTTCTTCTTCCTTCTTCTTAATATACAATGCAGGGTTTATTGTTGTTGTATTTTGACCAAAATTTGTATTTTTTTTCATTTCTTCTTTAGATGTAATGGCTATTTATTTCAATTGTGTATTTTTTCTTGACTTAATTACGTTGTATGTTAATTAGGGTAAAAATGCTACCAAAATTGACCCACTATTTTAAATCTTACGAAAAATGACCCAACCTCCTCCTCCTCTCTCTCTCTCTCTCTCTCTCTCTCTCTGTGCCGCGTTAAGGTTTCCATCTCGGCCCGAAACTCCCTAAACCCTTGGAAAGCATCGGCGGAGAGCTTTTCAACGGCGACGAGATGCCGGAGTTGAGCTTCACTTTGTACACCATCATGAAACCTCTCGCCGATGATGAGTTCCGGCGAGAAATCTCGGGTCGCGTCAGCGAGTTCCTTCCTAGAGATCCGACTTAGAGATGGGTCAAATGTCTGCAATTTCAGTTATTGTGATGGAAGAAAGATCCGTATTGGCGGTGGCGGTGGCGGTGGCGGTGGGGAATTCATCGGAGGTGGAGAAACTGGTAGGTGCAGCTGTAGTGAGCATATAATAGTGTATATGGGTGTATACACCCCTCTTATACACTATTATACATTTTTATACACCTATATACATAATGTATTTGTCTTGTATAAAAATGCAATTCTTATTCAAAACCTGTCCATATCTATGTTTATAGCCACTTATACGATATTATATAATTGTGTATAAATGTGTATAAGTGCGTATTTTTGTGTATAATATTGTATAATTATATCATTTGGTGTCACATTATACACTTTCATACACCTATATATATAATGTACTTGTCTTTTATATATAAGAGGTCGTTTGGTAGCTGGTCAGAATTATGTAGGAATGTGAGTATTAGTAATGTAGATATTAGTTATGCAGGTATTAATAATGCAATGCAGGTATTAGTTATATATGTATTAGTTATGTATGTATTAGTTATGCAGGTATTAGTTATGCAGGGGTTTACTTATGCTGGGTTTAGTTGTGCATAAATTATTTCTTTGGATATTGGTTAGTTATATTAAAAGTTAATAAATTTATATACCTTTTAATTTATTTTTTTTTACAATTAAAATTAAAATATTATATATTTTTACAAACTATTAAATTATTATTGTAAGATATTATATTAGAAAATTATATAATTTGTTTAGAAAAGGAAAGTATTTAGGTGGGGGAGTGATAAGGGTAATCTTGTCATTTCAACTTTTTATTCGTGCATTAGTTATTCCATCTTCTACCCCGCATAAAATGATACATAGATTCCCTCACAACTCATACATGTATTAGTTATGCGAGTTTCTAAATTACAAACCAAACGTCGTATTAATTTATACATGAATGACTTACTTCCTAACTAGCTATCAAATGCGGTATAACTGTGCAGAAATTAATACATGGATAAGGTGTTTCTTTACTAGCTACCAAACATGGTATAAGCTATGCAGAATTTTAATACATGAATAAAGTGTCATTTTACTAGCTACCAAACGACCCCTAAGTGTATAACATTGTATAAAAGTGTTTTTGGGCCATATTTTTGCAATGTAAGTCAGCGAATTGTACATTTCGGAAATTTCCTCTTTTTTCTTTTTTGGAACTAATCTATAGCAAAAAAAAAACGTGGTTAGAACTCCATTATTTTAGCCAAACCAAAAAATTTTGCCAAAATAATGGAGTTACAACTGCACATTTCATTTTGTTTTTTTATAGATGCAATGACTATCTATTTTAACTGTGTATTTTTTCTTTTTTGGGCAAAATATGTATACACAGAAAATGTGGTTGCAACTCCATTATTTTCAGCCGATTATAAAAATATATAGCCGGAATAATGGAGTTTTATATATATATATATATAGATAGTCACCTTCCATTCCATCTACACATGCAAATGATTCACTACTTCATTCACAAATTCATTGAATGACTGTATATTCTGATTGTATATTTTTTTTGGGCCTAAATCTGTAAGAAAAAAGAAATTGGCTGAAATCTCATTAGATTTCTCCAAATAAAAAAAATTATCCAAGGTAGTAGAGTTCCAACTATGTATATTTTTATTTCCTCTTTAGACTCAATTTATATTAATATTGTATTTTTCTTTTTTCGGGCCAAGCATGTAAAAAAGCTGGTTGAAATTCCATTACTTCTAGTAAAATGAAAAGATTTAGCCTAAACACTGGAGTTCCAACATGTTTTTAAAAAATTTGGCTTAAAATTTAAAAAGGCAAAAAAAAATATATTATATTCCAAAAAAAATGCCACACGAAGGCGTGGATCTGAACCTAAGACTCGTCAAGAAGATAAATGATAACAAAGAGACTAATGAAGACAACAATAAGTTTAGGTCTGCACGGGATAAAACGTACCAAATTTAAGGAAGTTTTTAGTATTTTGCCAAAATACAAAACAATCTTAAATTGATTTAGAAAAAATTGAAAGAAAAGATTTGTCTCATTAAAGAAGTGTAATATAGCATGGGAGAAACAAAGTGTTAAATTTGGAAACAATGTAAAAGCTTATGTATCATTCTAGGAAATTATTGTACAAGATAAACTCCTCATATTTTAACAAGCAGTGGTATTAGAACCCGAGCAATCTGCGGACCATATTACATATATTAATCGTGTTAAATTATGATATGTCTTGTTTGAGCATATCACGTTACTTTATCAAAATTCCAAATTATCTTATTTCTTAATGTAATAGTATATCAATATATGAAATTGAAGAAACAAATTATTGAATAACTTTTTTGTTCCTTATTTTTCTTTATAACATTATCTTAAAAAGTGTCAAGTGTTGACCTTTTTAACGCACCACTTGGCTTAATCTCAAGCTTGATTATCTTCCTTTTACTAATATATAGATATAACTTTTCTTATTATAATAATTTAAACAATTTCTTACCTCAAATTCAAATAAGTGCCAAGTGACCTTATTAACGCACCACTTGACTTAATCTCAAGCTTGATTATCCTCCTTTTATGTATATATATATATATATATATATATATATATATATATATATATATATATATATATATATATATATATATAGATATAACTTTTCTCCTTATAATTTAAAGCACTTTCTCATCTCAAATCCAAATAAGTTTCATTCTTTTATACTTTACAATGATTTCTTTTTAATTTATTCCTCTTTTTGTCCCTTGCTTATTGTTGGTGTATTATTCATTACTTACTATTGTACATTGCTATGTGACCATTAATTAGCTTGGCACTCGACTTGATGTCTTTGATTATTAGTCCTCTTTTAATAAATATGGAGTAGAAAAATATAAAAAAAATTCTTACTCCTGAGTCCTGATAGTTAATGTATTTTTTACCCTTTTATTCTATTGCTAGGAATTCCTTTAGTGGTTTAATTTTATCAACAATACTTTTAAGTATTACTAAATTATTTACTTTTAATTTTGTTTTTGAACTTAGTTTAAACTATAAAAACCCTCACATCTCCTCTTTATACTTTATTTTTTCTATTATAATTTTAGCGCAAGCCAAAATAGAAAGTATATTAAATAAAACAGGGCGAAAGCAATAACATTTTCTCATTACTAAAGGGAAAAAAATAGTTATAGAGAAAAATTAGAATAAAGTAGAATTTAACTATTGTACCTTTGTTTCCTTCCACAACTGACGCAGTTCACTGCGACGGAGTTCAAGATGAACAAGCCTTTTGGGTTCAAATGTAGCTGGCAATGACTCCCAAGGATAACGATACCAGACAAACCAACGCAAGTTGTTGGGCAGGTACTCCATGCAGCCATCATGGCAAGAGTCTCCGGACCAATCGAAGAACCCCATATATAATATCCTAAGCATTTTCATATTTTTCATGGCCTCTTTGCTAAAACATAACTTTTCTTGATAATCAAACCAGATTGCTTCCACTGCCTTCGTCCCCTGGTAAAAACGATCATTAGTTTACAAAGTATATTTAAAATGTCGAATAAAATTCGCTTACCTATAGGATTAGTTTCTCACTGCTCACAGTGCCAAATTTTGTCATTTTTTTTTATTGCACTTGAACTTCTTGAAAAACTAGTACCATTAGAAAAAATTAAGGTATAATATTAGTTGGTCTTTTTTAAGAAATATGTCTCTTAAGAGAAATACCTTGTGCAATTAATTATAGGGAAAAAGGTGCAACTATACCCTCCAACTTTGCGATTTAGAGAAGATATACCCTTCGTTAAAAAAGTGGTGCATATATACCACTGTCGTTACACAAATGGTGCAAAAATACCCTTTTTGCTGACAAGATTTTTTAAAAAAATCATTTCGCTTGTTTTTTGATTAAAAAATTATCACGTAGCTTTAAAAAATAAGTCTACCCATTTTTTAGTAGACTTATTTTTGGGTCGGGTCTGGTTCGTTTCAAGTCGCGGAAATGAGAATCTTTGCGGTGGATGTGTGGGCACACTAGGAGAGATAGGATCAGGAATGAAGACATCCGGGACAAGGTGGAGTGGTATCGGTGGAGGATAAGATGCAGGACGCAAGGCTGAGATGGTTTGGGCATGTGAAGAGGAGAGGCATAGATGCCCGAGTGCGGAGGTGTGAGAAGTTGGCTATGGACGGATTTAGGAGAGGTAGAGGTAGGCCAAAGAATATTGAGGGGAGGTGATTAGACAGGACATGGCACAGTTTCAGATTACCGAGGACAGGACCTTAGATAGGAGGTTGTGGAGGACTCAGATTAGGATGGAAGGCTAGTAGGTAGTCTCACTTGCTTTCGCACTAGTAGGCGTAGTTTTGCTCTATTATTTATTTGCCCTTTGATTCCTACTTTTATGTGTTGGGTCTTGTCTTCCATGCTGTTTTATCATAACTTCTTTGCTCTTATTATTTTCTCATTTTCGCATTGCTTTGATTTGCTTGTCGATCGATGTCGACTCTTTTCCTTGTTTTCTTTTCGAGCGGCAGAGTTTTCGTAAATGCCTCCTACCTTCCAAGGTGGAAGTAAGGTTTGCGTACACTTTACCCTCCCCAGACCCCACACTGTGGGATTCAACTGGTTATGTTGTTTTGTTGTTGTTGTCAGGTTCGTTTAAAAAAATAGGTAGGCTTTTTTTTTTTTTTTAAAGCCAGGGATATATTTGTTTTAAACGAATCAGACAACCCGCTAGAATAAAAAATAAGTCTACTTAAAAAAAAGTATATACTTTTTTTTTTTTAAATCATGTGACATTTTCTTAATTATAAAATAAGGTAAATGATTTTCAGAAAAAATTATGCCAGCAAAAAGGGTATATTTGCACCATTTGTGTAACCGTATGGATATATGCACCACGAGGGGTATATCTACTCTAAAATGCAAAGTTGAGGGGTATATTTGCACCTTTGCCCTTAATTATATAAATCTACTTTCAAATAATACATTTTCTTTAGCAGATTGAGGAACACCAGAAAGTGAGACCTATGGTTCTTCTGCTAGGACTAGGAGCCAGAGAAAGAAGAAGATCAGTACAAATAAACCTAATCCGATTATCTATTATGACTTCAAAGATTATTCATTACGGAAAGACCTTCTATACCTGAAAGTACGTTATGATGATATTGAGATTATCCAAGAATTTAATTTTCTATCTGATTGCTTGCATGAAAATGTGAGAAACAGATAGCTTGAATTGAACCTATATGTCTTTGGAATATGAAAAATAGAAATTGAATATCATTGCATTGTTCAGCCTACTTACCGTATTGTTGACCATCACTTCTTCGATATCTTCAGCGAGCCATAATCTGCTACGTTCTCCCGGATCCTTTTGCATGTTCACTACATATTTACCCATATCTTGTATTAAATCATGGATTTGAATCGTGTCATATGTAGAGATGAACACGAGAGATTTTTCGATTAGGACACTCAATCCGATATTAGCTTCAAAACCACAGCTCTCAAAAATTTGCATGATCTCAAATTTTTTTCTCCCTCTTAAGAAGCATGCAATATCTAGAAATATCTCTTGCTCTTCACGCTCCAACCCGTCATAACTTACTTTTAGGCTTTCAACAATTTTTGAACTGGAGTTTTTCTTTATTCGATTTATAGCACTTCTCCACTCAGTTATGTCCCTCTTATGTAAGAAAGAACCCCACACTTTCAGGGCTAAAGGAAGGCCTTTAGCGTGATTTACTACCTCCAACGTTAGCTCCTCAAAACACTCATCTGGAACTTCTTTCTTGAAAGCATATTGATTGAACAGTTGAATAGCTTCATGTTTAACTAATGTCGTCACTTCATGTACTACATCATTCTTCCCTATAAAATGCTTGTCTCTAGTTGTTGCAATAATTCTACTACCATTGCCAAACCAACGAAGATCCCCTGCTAAATATTCCAAATGATCTTCATGATTAATATCATCAAGCACAACTAAAACCTTCATAACTCGAAGTCTACTAGCAATCAGGTGCTTCCCATCCATCTTATTATTCACGTAATTTTTTTCTTCCCTTAAAAGTTCAGAAAGAAGGATGTTTTGCAGAGAATGCATTCCATTTTTATTTTCTTTGATATCCGCAAGGAAACACGCACCATCAAATTGAGATGAGAGTGTATCAAAAATAGCTCTTGCTATAGTCGTTTTACCGACTCCTCCTATTCCCCAGATCCCCACAATTCGAACATCATTGATTTCCATCTTTAGCAGGGATTTTACTTTCTCTAAATGAGTGTTTATGCCCACAATATCTTCCAAATAAGATAAAGAGGTCTTGCATAATTTGGAAGAAATTTGGTCAACAAGATCCCGAATACATTTTGATTCAATCCTACAAAAAGTAAGAAGTTTGTTGATACATATAGGTTAGAAAGTCAAGAACGAGAAGTACTTCACACTGTAGAGTACTGCATAATTATGATAAAGGGACTAAGCACATAAATCAAACTCCTGAAGAACCACTCAAAATATTATCCATGTAAAAATGTCATTGAGTAATTAAATTAATACAAACTATCCCTCTCTTACTGATAGAAACATATCTAATATGAAAAATTTATTTAAGACTCCGTTTGACTCATTTTTTAGGCACAGATTCTTTGTTCTATAGTAGAATATGTGACTCTAGTCTTCATAAACTATTCCCTCCGTTTTAGTTTATTTAACTCACCTGCTACGGGTGTCACAACCTTTGAGATTGGCCGCTTCAGTTAAAGCTGTCCTCCATCCTTGCACCTTCTGCATTCCCTCAACATCATCCTTATAGTTCGATTCGTGTTTGGCAAAGGCTTCTGCAAAGCTCTCCCTCTGATTTCGAACATGTGATGGATCCACATTATAGAAGACCGGTATGACGATTTGTCCATTTTTGTCCTTGCATTCCATGATCTTCACTAGTTCATCCAAGCACCATCTGGATGTTGCATAATTCTTTGAGAAAACGATGAGGGCAACTTGAGACTCTTTGATAGCTTTCAAGAGTTTTTCTGGGATCGAATCTCCATGCTCTAGCCTTTTCTCATCTTGAAAGGTGACTATTCCCCTTTTTTGCAAACCTTCTTCCAAGTGACTTGTAAATGTGTTGCGAGTATCTTCGCCTCTAAAACTTAGAAAGACATCGTACCTCCATGGAGGACAGTACTGTGAATTACCCACGGAAGAAGAAGTTGATGCCATGGATTCAATTATTTGTTGAAATTTGAGAAGAATGAAAAATACTTGTGTGGATAGATTGTTTGTAGTGATAAGATCTCAATGGATGATATTTGCGACAAAGTCATATATAGGACATCAAATATGAAAAGTTTCTATGAAGATGGGTCCTACTCCAATTGAATTGAATTATTGCTATTAGACCTATTTCTGTGATGCCTCTTTACACCGTAATAAAAGACCCCACGTCTCTACAGTAATATGTAAATAATGAACAGCTAAGAGTACAAGCCCATGAAGCTACAAAGAAAAGAGTATGCCCGGTTGGATAAACACCAACGTCCTTTTCTCTTCTCTGCCAAACAGAAAAAAATCGTCACCGACAACAGCTGCACGACGACTTGGATTCATGAGTAAATACCCAATTCTCGTAATACGATCACTTTTTTCATTGCACCCATAACAATATTCCTCAATTTCAAAAAAAAAAAAAATTAAAAAAAAAATTCCTCAATTTCATGTTTTTTCATAAACATTAAAGTTAATGGTCAAAAAACACACCTTAACTGTCACTTTTTTCACAAGCTTCATACTCTAATTATCCATTATTCCTTTGGAATTTTTACGTGTTATAGCTACTTCTAATACATAATTAGTGATAATAACTACCTTTTATTTTAATTACTAATAATAACTAAATACTTTTCTAATTTAACTATTATAGCTACACAGTAATTTTTGAATTACCATTTCACAAATACACCTAAAAATTAGCACCCCCAATCCCATATCCCCTTTTAATGGTAACAATATTAACCACTTAATATACATTACCATTCTCTCTCCTTTTTCATAACTTCTTACCTTTTATGATCGTCTTCTTCCTCTCTTCACCCTTCTGCAAAAATTTCACTTCCGTTCTCACCAATCACGAAGATTCGTCGTATTCTTTCTTTCTTTCTTTTTTCAAAAAAAAAGGAAAAAGAAGCCTTAAAGTACTCACGTTCTATCCCATCTCCTTTGTTTCGTGAAATTTTCGCTATTTGTGTTATTATTCTTCCACAAAATCAACTTGGTGGAAGTGATTGTTTTGCTTTAGGCCATGGTGGTGGTTATGGCGGCGCACGCGAGAGAAGGGGAGAGAGAAAGTTTTTTAGGGTTTTGAGAAGATTTAAAAAATATATATATTTGTGTATGTTCTATGATATAACTACCAATTGTTGTGGTTGGTGGTGTATTTTTGTAAGTTTTTCTATATATTTGTGTATTTTGTTTAAATTAATTCCATCGATTCATCTAGTTTTAAATACACGGGTGACGCAAATACATGGTAAGTTTCTATATATTTATGTATTTTGTTCAAATTAATCCCTTCAAATACATGGGTGATGCAAATTGTTACTCACACAAATACATGAGATTTAATTTAAAATACATGGGGTTTGATTGAAAACTTCAAATACATTAGTTATGCTATCAAATACATGAGTAAATAAAAAACGAAATCAATATTGAAAACTTCAAATACATTACCACTAAATACATGGGTGATGCAAATTGTTACTCACACAAATACATGATATTTAATATAAAATACATGGAGTTTGATTGAAAACGTCAAATACATTAGTTATGCTATCAAATACATGGGTAAATAAAAAACGAAATCAATATTGAAAACTTCAAATACATTGGCTGTTGATTGATCGTGTTTGTTTTGTCAATGTATTTCAGAGGTGTTGAAGATTTAATTTGAAATTTGAAATTTTACGTTTGAATGTTGAAGAATGCATGGAAGAAGAGAAACGTGTAAGGAAAGGGAATATTACAGGAGATTTTGCGGAAAAGAAGGTAAAAAATATTTTAATTACTCATTTAATACCACCACCGTTACAGCCTAAAATAAAAGAGCTTGTTCCTTTTTTTTACCGCATGCTCATGTATTTGCTGGCAACAAATACATGCGAAAATATACACAAATCAGCTGATTTTTAGCTACGAATGGTAATATTAAAAAGGGTAGCTACAAATGGTAGGAAGCTACAATAAGTTAGTCATTTGAGAAATCCTATTCCTTTTACCTACCTAAACTATCACTCCCTTTGTATTAATTAAAACACACCTCGATGTCAGCAACAGGCGCGTGAAGCGCAACTCAGCATCGAAGTGTGTTTTAATACAAAAGGAGCGATAGTTTATATAGGTAAATGGAACAATGGATAATTGAGGTATTAAACTTGCGAAAAAAGTAATAGTTTAGATGTGTTTTTTGACCATTAATTCTAAACATTTCCTACCAACACAGGGTGGAATTTACTCAAAACTCTATAAACTGTTCAGCATTCAAGTCCCAAAATTCATAAATTTAAGCTAAATTCTCAATTAACATTTCTGCAAATATTAACAACTCAGTTCTAGTCGGTTAAAAAATAATTTATTTTATTTTATACTCCCTCTGTTTTAATTTATGTGAACATACTTTTTTTTTAATTTGTGCCAAAATAAATGACTTCTTTCCTATTTTGAAAATAAATTCACTTTATGAAGTGATTTACAGCCACACAAATTTTTCAAAACTTATTTTGAACTACAAGTTTTAAAAATCTTCCATTTTTCTTAAATGTCGTGTCAAGTCAAATGGGTTCACATAAATTGAAATAGAGGGAGTAGTAATTTAACTTTAAATTTTACTTTTTATGATAGACGAGATGATATATAACCACATTTATTTTAGATCATAAAATTCAAAAGTGTTTTTTTATTTCTTAAACTCTGTGTCCAGCTAAATTGTATCACATAAATCGGGGCGGAGGGTGTATTACATTATCGGGTCATATTTACCCGTCATTTTTTTGCGCGGATTTCCTTCTTTTGGGGTGATCTTTAATTTTTGTCCCTCAAATTACTGGTCTTTAATTTTTGTCCTTCGCTTAAAAAGTTGGCTGAAAATATCCCGAGATTCTGGATTCGAATCCCCGCTCAGTTAAAAAAAAATCGCAAGACAAGACTTTATAAAAAGTCCGTTTTACGCTGTAGACTTTGGTTACGGCATAACTAAAAGTATGCCTTATAAGTTATGCTTAACCAAAGTATGCCGCATAAGGCAGACTTTTCTTAAGGCATAACTAAAAGTTTGCCTAATAAGGATACGACGGGCTTTTAGTTATGTCTTAAGGTAAAATTTACCGCATAACGCAGATTTTTTACAAAGCTTTACCTTGTAATTTCTTATTTTATTTATATGATTAAGTCGGAATTCTAACTCAAACACTCGAATATTTTAGGCGAAAAACATAAATTAAAGACCAGCAAGTTAAGGGCCAAAAATTAAAGACCACTCCCAACAAACGATAATCGTGCAAATTGCCTTATACGCAATGAACAACTCAAGGTACAAGTCCATAGAAACTGCAAAGAAAAAGAAGGGTAATATCCCAGTAGTGCCTTTTCTAAATTAATTAAAGGAACTTAAAATAATACAAGTACTTTTTGCCTATTTATCAACATCAATCGCCAAAAAATAAGAAAAAAAAATATATTTTCCCCCTCATACCAAGTACACCCTTAATTAAGCTAGGGGAAGAGTCCAGAACCAAAATACCCCTAAAAAAAGAGTTTGAATCAAAATATTTCAAAAAAAAATTATGGCAAAAGTACCTTTAATACAGTATTTTACTGCGTTAAAGGACTTAACCGTAATGGCTGTTAAGTCCTTTAACGCAAGAAATACTGCGTTATAAAACCCAATAAAAAAAAATCTATAGCGTATTATTTTACGGCGTTATAGAAATAGTAAAAAAAAAAAAAATTTGGTCAAACTTTTTTTTTTTTGCAACACTTAGTATTTTTTTTCCCTTCACTTAAAAAGTTGGCCGAAAATATCCCGAGATTCTGAAATCGAACCTCCGCTCAGTAAAAAAAATCGCAAAGCAAGACTTTGCAAAAAGTCTGCCGCATAAGGCTGACTTTGGTTAAGGCATAACTAAAAGCCTGTCTTATAATTGATGTCTTAACCAAAGACCACATAAGGCAAACTTTTTCTTAAGGCATAACCAAAAGTTATTTTTTGCGCAGATTACCCTTCTTTTTGGGGTGGTCTTTAAATTTTGTCCCTCAAATTGGTGGTCTTTTAAGTTTTGTCTTTCGCTTGAAAAGGTGATCAGGCTTTGCAAAAAATTATGTCTTATGCGCCATACTTTACCTTAAGGTATAACTAAAAGTCTGCCCCATACATCGGAATTTTTCCTTAAGACATAACTAAAAACAAAATTCTGCCCTCTCTGGCTGACTTAGTTATGTCTTAAGTCAGAGTCTGCCGTATAAGGCAAAACTATTTGCAAAGTCTTGCGTGCAAATTTTTTTATCTTTATGACTAAGCCGGAGTTCAAATCCAGAACATCAAAATATTTTAGGAAAAAACCAAAAATTAAAGACCACCAATTAAAGAGCCAAAAACTAAAGACCACCCCCAACAAAGGCCAATCGTGCAAATTAATAAAAGGTACTTAAAATAATAGTACCGGTACTTTTTGCCTATTTATCAATATCAATAGCCAAAAAATAAGTAAAAAAATATATTTTCCCCCTCATACCAAATACACCCTTAATTAAGCTAGGGGAAGTGTGTAAATACTGTCTTCCAAAATGGAGGTAACAAAAAAAAAAAAAGTACACCCTTAATTAATTTATCCTAAAATTTATTACCTCTTCCAATTCAAAATAATTGAGAATTTAGTCTTTAAAAATTAATCTAAAATAATTGAAATTTTTAATCGTTCAGCAAGTTATTTCATTCTTTTTCCAAAATTATCCTTGACACATTTCTCAACTAAATTAACAAATTTAACACGTGAATCCTTAATTTAGGTGTCCAAATCTAAAATCTCGGACAGAACGAGGGAATAGGCGCGAGGGAGGTGGCCATAGTACGTGGCAACAAACCCGTGAGAGCGCATAATCTGGAACTTTCAACTGGTTTCGGCAATCCTCTATTCCGAGAATCCAATTGTTATTCAGCACGCCACTCGCTTGCCACATCATCAATAGTATAAGCTAGCCATATTTATGGGTGACACCTCGGTTCTGCTGACTTTGTCATCAAGCCACGACTCTTTTTTTTTTACAGTATTAAAAATACTATCTAGGAGAAGATAATTATGGCCATGAGATCTGTCGTTTCAAGCAGTGGACTTCGTCGTTTAATGGAAGGTGGTGGGCGATCATCGGTTTCGGGTCTTCGTTACTTCAGCGACAAAGGTCGAATTCTCAGTGAAGAAGAACGTGCTAAAGAGACCGTTTACATTCAGGTAATGCTATTTTTCATCTTCTTTTTTTTCTTTTGAAGTTGGTTGGTTAAAGATTATTTATATAGTAAGTATTCGTGTTTTTTGGTGGAAAAAGAAAATGGAAAGGGAGAGGATGGAGAAGGCGAGAAAGAAGGCTGAAAAGGAGAGAGCTGAAAGAGAGAAAGCTGACAAGGTAATTGTTTCATAATATATTGTGTTGTATTGTATTATACTATGTTGTTTTGATGAATAGAATGTGTGGATAGATTGTATTGTTTGCTGATACATAATGTTAAACATCACTAATTTGAAAGGCAAACCTAAAAAAAGGTAAGGTATGATATAGAGCTATACCTTTTATCATTAAAAGGTATGATAAAAGATAAAATGTGATTATATTAAATAATAAGTAAAGATAAAATGAGAAAAAATAAATAGGTAATAATACCAAATTGGTGTTACAGAAAATGAGACTTTTCGTCATTATGTAACAATGAATTTAACGATATAATATAATAAAATTAAAGTAACCGACAACACAATACAATATAATTGGTAACAACCATCCAAACAAGCGGTTAACATTGGGTTATTCTTATATTGCTTTGAAGAATAGAATGTTTTTGGTTATTGTTTGGTGAAAATCCTTTTTAATTTGGCCTTCTTTCAAGACTAACCGAAAAGCAAATAAACTTATTGTTCGTTGTTAGTATAAGATTAAATTAAAGAGATGGTAGAGGATTCTGTACGGTACTTGTTAATAGAGTGGAATTCGTTGAAGTTGCATATGCTTAAGCTGCTACGTGGTCCATTTTGAGCTTTTTTGGCATAGTGGGAGTTTTTGGAAATTACTTGGCAGGTTAAGAAAGTTGCCCTAAAGAAACAGAGTTAAATCTCACTAAATAAGGGGTCATTTGGTTTGTGACCTTGTTTAAATTTTAGTAGCATTGTTTGAAAAATAACTCAAGACCAGGGCTTTAGACATCTGTATGATGAATTTTTGGTGTTAAATAGTAATTCTTTACACATGATTGGTATATGAGCCAAGATATTATGACATGTTATTCTAGTAAAAAAGATGTAAACATTATTACATGGTATGCAAGATTGGATCACATTGAGCAAGATCGATACCAATTTGTGAATGTTGTCTTGCCGGAAAGATTAGCGTAAATCATTTAAAAAGAGAGTCGACTTTCCTTTGTTCCTTTGCAATTAATCCATTCAAACGTATGTGGTTCAATAATGGAGGGCTAGGATACCACTTGTATCTCATAATGCCTTGGTTATGTCTATTTGAATTTTTTTAAAATTAGACCAATTGAATCTTGGAAGGCAGTTGCTCATGATTCTGAAAATGGAACATTTTTTGGTCGAACCAATCTTTCTAATATTTTACTTTTATCAATAAATGGTTGAATTAGGTGTAACTCGTAGAGATGAGTTGTATTTCATGGTTTGGCAATAGTTGAATTAGAATCTTTAACTATGTAATGATACTTTTTGTCACAACTCTGCACCCAATAGGAATCCTTCAATATTGGGTAGGGGACTATCATATTTCTAGAAGAGTTTGTGTGATTTTGAAGCCGACATGTCGATCTTAAAGAAAGAAAGAAATAGGAGAGTTCTTGAGGAGGTTGGATGATTTTGTACATTTGAGGAATAGCTTTAAGTTTTAATGCACTCGTAAAGTTCCTGTCCATATAGAAGATCGGTTGATATTTGTAGAGAACCATATTATTTTGTAGGTTCTTTACTTCCCACATACGGCTTGTACCTGGGAGAAGTATGATTCTGAAGTTCATCT
>NC_081347.1:8935829-8949244 GCF_029784015.1 Lycium ferocissimum
TTTTGTTAATGTATTCTTTGAATTTAAAACCGCTTTTGTTTCTTAACATATTTTTAAATCTTTTAAAAACCCAATCCTGTGATATAGCTCTTTCTCGTGTCGAGATCTATTTGATGTTTTCGTTAAGGGGTTTTAGTATTTAATTTGTTTCATCTTAATTTTCGTGAACTTGATGTGTATTCTATATTAAAATGATCCTAGTTTTTTCTTACTCTGCAGAATAATAAAAGTGTGATGGGAGTGGGAGACGGATCTAGGATTTAGGCTGTAGGGTTCCTTATTTTTAAATTTTTAGCATTGAACCACTATATTTCAAAAGTTATGGGTTCGTATCTCTATTTATTGTAAATTTAGTAAATTTTTACGTATAAATTTGTCTGTGTCATCGAAAGTTTGGGTTGATTGAACCCCAAATTATAATCACTGCATCACAATTTGATGGGGTATATCGCCTCCTCCAGCTTTTCGATCTTTTTTTTTTGTCTAATATTAAGATTTAAAAGACCTTAATGACACGTCCTAAAATGCACCTGAAGCTAACTGTTTGTAGAGTGAATCATGTATAGCTGTCTGATAAGTAATTTGACAAATCTCTCTGAATTAACGGGAAATACCAACATAATTAACACCAACTACGCTAGCTAAGTCATGATAATTCCTCTAAGAATACTTACTACACAATGTCTTCGATCTGGGCATACCATGGATACTGAAATTTATAAAATACCATACTCCTCTGTCCAAATTTATGTGAAGTAGTTCGGAGTATAAGGGTCAAAACACTTGATTTTGACTTTCGGGTATAGATTCTTCAAATATTTTAAAATACAATTTACATATTTGAAAACTATATGATTCAAAATTACTTAATAGAGTTTGAGAAAATTATATTGTACACAAAAAACAAACTGTTTGAGTCCCAATAGTAACACCTTCGCATAAAATTGAATGGATGGAATAAAGAATGAACTCCCATGCATGGAATAGGATGGTGAAGGTAAGCTAAGCTGGAAACTGAACCTTACCGGCCGCACCTAGAATGTGGTCACTGGCATCCAAGAAAATGAAATTAAGCTCTGGCCTGGGGGGCTAAGTATCACAGATAGGATACCAGTAAGTCGACCAAATTGATCACTTCCTACAAAAGCGGAGCTAGACTTTATGGAACTGTTAAAATGGTTAGATATGCAAAGCAATGTCCTGGACTGGGATCGTTGTTGTCTACTCATAGTACACCCTACATTACATGCTTATTGTGATGCTGATTAGGCTTCTTGTTCCAATACCAGGAAGTCTATTACATGTTACTTGGTGAAATAGTAATCCTTTGATCTCCTGGAAATTTAAGAAACACTCCACCGGATCTAGAAGTTCAGTAAGAGCTTAGCTTGGACATATCTCTTTCATTGCCTGTCCCTTTATACTGCGATAGCAAGTCTGCAATTCACAATGCTGCCAATTCAGTATTTTATTAGCGGTATAAAACACATCAATATTGATTGTCATTTCATTAGGAAGAACAAGGTTGGGTTGAGACTCTTTATTACTTGGCATCTTTAGATCAGCCAACATATATTCTCACCAAGGGCCTTAATCGAATTCAACATTGCTATTTAGTGTCCCAGCTAGGAATGAAGAATATCTTTATCTTTCCTAGATTAAGGGGGTGTAAAGGAATTGACTGCTTGTACTTTTATACGTTAGCTACTACATGTTGTACATAGTTAGCTTATTGGTTAGTTACTTGTACTTTTAACAACTATTATGTAGTTAGTTGCAGGAGGTTAGCATAAGCACAGTGGTTATGTACAACGTAGTTAGATATTTCCATGTAACAATTCATTTGATTCTTTTTGTGAATGGAAAAGGGCCTAAAATGCCCTTGAACTATGGGATTTGGTACAAAAATGCCTTCCGTTTACCTTTGCGCTCTAAAATGTATATGCCGTCAACCTATTGGGCCTAAATTGCTCTTATTTTTAAGGGGAAAAAATGTAAGTAGACAAGAATATAAAAATATTTACATATTGTTAACCGATAGATGCAGTAAACATTTAGTAGCACTTTAATTAAGAGTTCTATAATAAAGCAACTTCCTATGTATAAGGAAACCTCCCATGTTCCTACATTTTTGTTAGTAATATCTTCCAAATCGGTTACATCTAGTTTTAATACCATAACTTTTTCATCCCTATTAAATGCATATAAAAGGTAAACAAAATATTAATATATATAAAAATTGTATGATACGTAATACTTTAAGCATATACACGCTTGTAGCTCTTTTGATTATATAAATATCATATAAGTAATATTTTAAAATTAAATTTCTATCAGAAAAAAACTTATACAAAATATTTATCAATTCTTACGTAATTGCTTTTTATATCTTATATACATTTAATTATACCTTGTATAAGTTTTCTCAACATGTTGTTTACATTTTAGTAAACCTTGTATACAATTCATATACCACATATACTTTTATTATATCTTGTATAATAAATTTTATATACCTCATATAATTTTGTTATGCATTTTATAAAATCTTGTATACATTTCATATACCACGTATACTTTTATTATATCTTGTGTGATAAATTTTTGTATCTCGTATAATTTGATGTGCTACAAATAATATTCATATATGCAATATACATAATATAATAATTCTCTTTCGATTGTTGTGAATTATTTTGGATATATTATTTTTTAATAAATATGATTTTTTAAAGATTTTGTAATAATTATTTTAATATAACTCAATCTATTTTTTATAACCTTAGCCTCGCCCAAATTTTTGAAAACTCTCAACTAGCCAATAGGAAAAATAGACATTAATAAGAAGATTTAGTAGCGGTTGAGGGTGTATAAGAAAAAGAATTGATAAAGATAGATATTTATCGTTGAAGAAAGAGATAATCAATATAATAGATATGGGTTTATCCTTAAAGAAGGAGATAAATGATAATAAAAAATGAATAAATATTATTGAATCCCTAACTTAGAGGGATTCTTTTTGTATAATATTTTACTAAATATATCATAAAGGTATAAAATCATTTTTTTTATTTTTGAAGAACTTTAAAAGTTGTGCTATTTATGTGCTTAACTCTAATAGCTTGACTTATGATGTAATTTTCTCTATTTTTAACGGCAGGGGCATTTTTAGCCCAATAGATGGACGAAGGGCAATATTGTACCAAATCTCATAGTTAAGGGGCATTTTAGGCCCTTTTCCGAAAAAAATTAAGTTTTTTATTTATTACGTGGCACGTTTTAATTGGTTAGTTTTAAAATTAACCTAAACTAATTATATCCCAACACAAATTTCGGATCCACCTAACCCGCTCCGACTTAAAATGATGATTGTAGCAACAATTTAGGTAATTTTAGATGTTTCAGAATTCATTAAAAAATAAATTTCAAGAAAAACTCATTTTATATCAATCGAAAAAAATAAAACAAAAACACCTCCAGCACTACCGACTAATAGGGGGATAAAAAACCAACCAATCAAAATCAATTGAAATTATTCTCGAGTTTGCTTCTAAATTGAACAAAGAAGCTTTTAGAGGTAATTTTACAACTTATGTAATAAACATAAACTTAACTAAATTCATACTTAACACAAAATCCGGATCCACCTAAACCACCAGCCAAGAATGAAAAATTGATATAGAATGAGCGATGGTTTTGGACATTCTTGGTTGTGGTGGCTCGATGGACTGTTTGGATGAGCGGTGTTACGGTGGTGATTTTAATGGAGGTTTTAGGCAGTTTCAATAGAGGAAAGGACGGTGGAGATTAATGGTGACTCACCGGCGGGGACGGATGTTGCTACAGTCACCATTTTAAGTCGGGGCTGGTTAGGTGGATCCGGAATTTGTGTTGGGATATAATTAGTTTAGGTAATTTTAAAACTAACCAATTAAAATGTGTCATGTAATAAATAAAATATTTAATTTTTTTTTTTTCGGAAAAGGGCCTAAAATGCCCCTAAACTATGAGATTTGGTACAACATTGCCCTCCGTCCATCTATTGGGCCAAAAATGCCCCTGCCGTTAAAAATAAAGGCAATTTAGGCCTAATAGATTGACGGCAGGGGCATTTTAGAGCCCAAAGGTAAACGAAGGGCATTTTTGTACCACAATCCATAGTTCAATGGCATTTTAGGCCCTTTTCCGTTTTATGAATATACAAGAAATTTCCAAAATCTCTCTCCTCTTCCTCGTTCTCTTGAACTCGATCTGTCTGTATCAATGGAGATCATTCATTGTATGTCTTAGTTCATGAAATTATACAGAACTCCCATTGACACTTATAGGGGAGGAAGCTGTGCAGCTTAGTGTTGATAATAGATCCTTTTTTTGTGAAGAAACTCTATTTCCGTTAAAATTTAACGGGATGTTTGGGGAGTGACCAAAAGTGAACCGCCGTGGAAAATATTGTGGTCTATTAATGCTTCACGTAGGAAAAAAAATAATATTTTGGAGTCTCGACTCAAAGTGGACTATTTTGGATTTCTTCTCAAAATATGCTTGGTATATTCTATACATACATGTAATTTGATGCTCATTCCAAATGTTATTTTCTGTTTGTTGGGTTGGAATGTTTCTTGCTTTGTCCGATTCCTCAATTTTAATTTTTGAATTGGTAGGAAACTGATCCTAGAATGAGTTGTGAACCCAAAAGAAAGCATTATATAATATTAGGAAAGAAAATTGCCCCTAGCTCAAAATGACAACAATCTAGGATGTATCCCATTTAAAATGGCAATAACTTAAGATTGATTCCTTGATGTGTGGCATCGGAGAAAGATAAAAGAACTTCATTTTGTCCTTTCCATTGTCTTGTTTGCATATACTTTAAAAAATATAAGATTGAAATGAATCAATTTGATCTACTTCTTGTTCAAAAATATAAAGTGATGGAATCATCGGAGAAAATGACAATCACCAGCCACTATACAACTATCGGTCATTATATTTTCATCATCAGTCTTCTCCACCAATTATGATTATCATCCACCACCATACGATTATATTATTATTGACAACTTCTAATTGCCATTGTCGCTACTTTTTAAAGTATGATTCCTTAAACACATAAAGTATACAATATGAAAGCACATTAATATTTTCTGTGATATTGTACGAATATAATATTTGTTATTAATTTATTTAAATTTTATATTTATTAGTTTGTAAATAAAGATAAATAATACCAATTCAAAAACTCAAGAAAACATATTTGTTCAGTATTCATATTTTGATATAATAATCAGTATAAAATTGCATCTCCTTTGCTTGGGTAAGAGACTTCTATTTTACTCAGGAGTAACAACTCTATTATATTACTATTACTTTACTTTACTACTATATAGAAATGAGACTTGAGGTGGGACGAACACAGCAGTTTTGACATGTACAAAAAACAGTGTGAATTGTACTTTATATTGGGCCTATTATATTAGTAAAAATTGACACGTGTACTACATCTTTGTTTTATCAAACCACGTGTACTTCAGACACACTATACACTCTAGAATCATCCATCTCTTCACTCCAATTCTCTCTGGTCGGCTGCTCTCTCCAACTTGCTTCTTGCTGCGCTATTTCAAGAATTCAAGGTATCATTTTTTTGTTCTTCTGGGCTTCTCTTGATCTATATATTTTGAGTTTTCTCCTATTTCTATCTTGAGAATTCTTTCATAAATTATGTCCTTTGACAGTCTCTGGACTCTATTGTAACTAATATAAGTCTCGTAAGTTTGTCTTTCTCTTGCATTATTTTTAAAAGTTCATCCATATTTGGTTCAATGTTGGTTTATTTATTCTTCTGCATAATTTATTGCTAAATTTTCTACGGAATTCTATATGATTTCGAATGTAAGTTCGGCAAGAAATACTTTGGTGCGTCTTCTTTTTTTTTTCTTCTTCAGATTTTGGTTGTGCAAAATGGTGTTTTAGTATGAATTTTTTGTTCTTTTGGATGGGTAGAACCAAGTTTGCATTTCATGGCATTCTTTGCTTAAAAATATCTTAAATGTGTTTGATTAATTCATGAGAGAGATGTACTTCTATGGTAAACTTTTTAGTTGCCATTCATATCCCATCTCTATGTGCTTGTTTCTTAAGTAAGAATGCACCTCTGCATACATGTTTTCTTCTCTATGTTTGAGATCATTTTTATTTTATTAACAAGCCCAGGTCTCATTAGCTTCCATCCCATTTTCTTTGAGTGATTCAAAGTGTCCCTTCCTCTTCTGGTAAGCTTCTCAGTACACTCTTTCAATTTCTCTGGTGTTTCTACAGAGATTGTGGTGATAAAAAATCTTTGTTGTCTTTTTATTTTCAGTACTTTGGTGGGTATATGATAGATTTTTTTTTTTTGGCAGTTTATTGTAGGATTTTTTACTTGCATGTTCCTAATTTGGATGGATTTACTCATGGATGTTTGGAAATTGGTTTGTCCCTTCTTATTCTTCTGGCCTTTTTTTTTTAAAGAACTTTATTTGGTATATCGCTCTCAGAATTCATGCTATATTATTTATTTGTAAAACATTTCCTGTCAATATTATTGTAAAGCTATATCTTCGGCAGACACATGCACCGAGATTCAACATCGACCGAATAACAATAACAACTGACACACTCGATTGAACTTGAAAAGTTCAAATTGTGGACATTAGTCGCGAGCAAGAAAGCCCTGAGAATAAAATCATCTTCTAAAATCTAATTTTGGAAGATGAAGAGGTAATTTCATCGATAGTAGTAGCATCTAATTTGCTTTATATCGAAATATAATTTACCTGCATCTAAGACACATATTCAACTTTACATGAGAAACAACTTAGGGCAGTTGTGTATGGTGATGATATTTGACATTATGCAGACAAGCTTAAACCCTCAGAGACATATCTGATCTCCACCGCAAGAGTTCGAGTTTCGCCCAATGCGTATGCACCACTACATAAACTTTATTGGGTACTCGACAAAGAAACTATATATAGTTGAACAAGTCAAGCTGACTGATGAGCGTGAGAAACCACTTCCACCATCGACTAAGCTGAGCATCATAACTTTTGACCGCATCGCTCATATGACTCCTAATTTTTCTACAGATATTGGTATACCGCTCCTACCGACTGCTAGCATACTGAAGTATATATGTTTATACATGTACACACTCATTATATTTCGTTATTTCTTACTAGCAGACATACTAGGAGTCGCTCTCCGTTGCGGCCCTCCAAAATATGCAGGTTGCCTTCAAAAACAGGTACCGAGAGATTACTGTTGTTGAAAATCAGTAAGTACAAAATTCCAGATTATATGCCATTATTTTCCTTTTGAAAATATACATATATCCTTATGATAGATGCATCCTTGAGTAAAAGTAATATGTATGCCTTGAATAGAAAACTGTCTGCTAATTCTACCAAAACCACAAAGGGGTTAAAAAACCAACATGCAAGTACGGATTTTTACCCCTTACCCAGAGCATTAACCTTGAAATATGAAATAATATTATTCATGCATGTATCAGCAGAAGCAGGTACTATTTAGAAGATGGCTTCATTTATGTGTTTACTATGCAAGAAATTGTTTACTATGTGTAAGGGGGATGTCTTTGTGTATTTCATTTGTTTGCATAAAGTGATTTATTTGGTGGTAGCTAGAAGGAATGCATTATTTTCTTCAACTTTGGCTATGTGATTTTCCCCCTTGTTGTCACATATTACCAGTGCTGATATGGAGGAGTGGGATGGAAATATTTTTGTGCCTATATGATTGCAGTATTAACAAAGTCACAATGTATGTGATTTTTTTGGTAATTGTTTAGTCTGATGGTTACTTAGGTACAAAAAGTATCATAACTTTGAATATGAGACATACCCTAGAGATGAACACAAAGAGTACTCATTCTAATCATCACTCTGTGACTGAAGTCTGAATAAAATTATCTGGTTGAAAGAGAAATTAGGTGATGTGCTTAAAAAGTTGCTCTTGCAATATGGTACTGATAAGTAAGCAGGTACTAAAATTTTTGAAAACCGAAAGTTATCATTATGAACTATGTGTGTTTAACTATCTGCTGTGGTCTGTACCCTGTTTTCTTTATTCTCTCTTTTGGTTAACTGGAAGGTTGACAACGAGACTAAAGCTTAATGACATCAGAAGAGAATCCATGAAGTTAAAAATGGAACTTTAAAGGGTAAAATCGGATCTGTTGTATAAATTCTTGAAGTACTTTTATGACTGGTCTCTTGCTTGGAAATATAGAAAAGATATCTCTGAAATTGCTGCGATGACAATCGCAGTAAGACATAAAAAGCAGCACTTCAGTATACCTTAATTACAAACCACACCAATTGAGATGTTGGCATACTTTAGTTTCTGCAAAGTAATTTTTATACATCTTCTTTTTTCATATGAAGTTGTTTGTAACTTTGCAATTAACTATATGAGGATCTATATGCTAAAAATTTCCTAACAACTTTTGTAAAATATGTAAAATAGCTGTACCTTTTGCTTTACAAGTCTTTAACATCCATTTTTTCGCACTTTGAATTTCAACTTCCTTAATTGGTTGGTGTTTGTTTGCTTTTTTGAAGGTACTTCAAAGCACTCTCCTCTGATGTGGTATTTGTAATAGTGAAGGTTGGTTATTAAGCTGCGGATGATAGCTTCGGCCCATTGTAGATGTTGAATTTGAATATGCTTGTGTTGTATTCGAAGATACAAAGGTTCTTATATTTTTTGGGGTATTATGTCTATTGAAGATGGTTCAACCATAATGTATTTTTTATGTCTTATGCACATGTTGTATATAAATGTATGCTATTAAGCACATATTGGAGTGATATTATGTTGATTTTATAAAATTATTGACTTTACCGATATAGTAATATGGAGAAGACGAAATTGTTTCAAGCATCGATAAAACCAGAAGCGCCCCTATCGATAGAACCGGAAGTACCCCTTCTTTTAAAGAGAGGACGGGTTATTCAAATCACTGTAGTGCAATTGCCTGGTCTGAGATAGAACAACAATTTAATTATCTTAGCACGGGCCATTACCATCTAGTATGAAAGAAAGGGCAGATATTATATTTTGTCTTTTAGAGTTCATAGTCAAAAGGAGTTTTAGTTCGTCATCATTCCTTTTCTCCTTTCCCCAAGACATAAGCTTTCTTAGCAGGCCTCTACTAATTTTTCTAAAATTTCTTTAAATTGATTTTTTAATTAGTACCCCAAAAGGCATAATTTAATTCAACTGTTTAACTCACATCAGAACGCAATGGTGCAGTTCATATATCATTTTCGTTCTAGAAGGCATTTTGTTTATTGTAGCCGTATGAAACAAAAAAGGCCTTTTCTAGCAATTCTTTCTAGTTGTCATTTTCAATTATAGTAATCCAATTTCTTAATCCCAAACTAAAATATTCTTAACCCTTTGCATGTACATTCCATTTAGGCAAAATATTGAAATACAAATTGCCAGTATTATAAATAACAACGTTAACAATTATTGACTATGACTTCTTTTCTTTTTTGGCAAATGGAGAAGGAAAGTCCTAATTGAGAAGTAACACTACAAAAAAAAAGTTAATAATAATAAAAATAATAATAATAATAATACAACAAAAGAATTAGCAATGTACAATTTCTGTTGCTAAACAAAAATAAAATTCGTCACTAATCATATTTAATAATGAATTAGCAATTAATTATGAAAAATATGTTAGTTACGGGCTATTTAGCAAAAGACTTAACAACAAATTTCGTAGCTAATTTCTATTTTTCGTAGTATAAATTATTATTATTATTATTATTATTACTATAGTATATTGTTATCAATTTAATACTACTATTATTATTGTCCAGGGTATCACAGAGTGGACTTATTCCTGTGTTAAGCCGCCCAAATAAGACAAGAAAAACCTTTTGGAAATCTTTCCCTATCAATTGTCGTCTTCTATTGATAAATATATACAAAAGAAGAAGAATGAAAAATACAGCACTCTGTTCAAGCTATGTCTTCTATGCTTCAGTCTTCACTCCATCTGATATCCTTTTTCTATATTTAATTTTTAGGTAAATATCTTTCACTCAAAATGCTGAATTTCATGTTAACGAATTAAATTCAACTTTTATTGATCTCGTTTTGATCTCAAATCTTTCTTGACATTTGAGTAGAGTTCACATCATCAAATACACTCGGTTAAGGGGTTATTTGCCGGAGGTGTCTTATGAATATGTCCATTGTACACAAGTTGTTCTCAACAAGGGTATACAAAAAGACTCTTGTACAGCTCAGGAAATGGCTGATATTAAAATGAAAAGCCAATGTGATATTTGGAAAATTCTGCAGAATAATAAGGTTGGCAATGTTTGATTTGGAGAACAACAAAATTATAGGTGAGGAAACTATTTTTGTTATTGTTAATAACCATCTGATGTTCGAAATATATTGGCCCAACTGATTTAAATCTGCGTTGTGTAGAGTCATATTTAAGAAGGAAGTGCTCCCTACCAGTTGAGGAAACTAATTAAGCTGTCTTGTGATGTTACTAGTACGTGGCTTATTGTTAGAGAGTTCCACATTGCAGATATTCTTTTTTTGATACATTGAAAAAGACTAAATAAATATCTTAAAATCTTTCATAAGCTTTACACGACATAAATCTGCAAGAAGCAGAAACTTCATTTCCTTGACTGTATCTTTTCAAATTATCAAATCATCTCCTGGTTGTGTCCATCGTTCTCCAGAAAGTCGGCGCATTTGTTTGAATCCCTCCATATATGTTTAATGGTGACCTTGTTAGCATTCAAAAAATATTTATAATCTTCAACAATGGCCTTAAGTAGGTGATGTTGTATGTCTTCCTTTGTGATAAGCTTGTTAACAAGTAGACATCTAATTTTACTTCTAATTCAATGTATCCCAATTCTTTTGCTAATTATAACCCTTTTTAATGCTCCAAGTTATGTAACGAGGCTTGAAATAGACTTGACTTTACTGAGTATTCTAACATCCACTTTCCTTAATTATTTTTAAAATGTGAATGATATTTTGCCACTTGCACATAACATTATGGAGCACAACGAACCAAATATTGAGGTTAAGCATCAAAATACAATTTCAATGTCACACCCCAAAATTGTTGTGTGACGTGATTGACATCCGATCCTAACTTCCCTTCAAGCGAATACTACAGCTAACTATCCGATCATAACACTTATTGAACTAATTGAAAATAACTACCCAACATTGTATTAGCTGAGTATAACTTAATCTGAATTAAATCCTAATGAACGAAACTGAAAATTTCAACAAAACAGAAAGATTGTAATCTGAAAACTAAATGTTATCCACTAGACTAAATGATGAGCCTCTAAAGATTTCTCAATTAAAATTTGTTTTCTGGACGTCTCCTAAAATATCAATTAATATTGAAAATAAAAGGCCTAATGCATATGCGCCACCCTAAACTTGTCCTTTTTGTCAATTTTGGCACCTCAACTAAGTGTTGTTCACTATTGAGCCGTGAACTCGTCCTCAAGTGTGTCACATCAAATACATCATACTTACGTAGTATTCCATCTTCAATGTAGCAACATGTTAATATATATTTTAATTTAATTATGCCATCTTTTAGCTAAGATTAGCGACAATTGAGAGGGAAAAAAAAGTAGCTCTTAATTAAGCGCCTTTGGAAGTGCAAAACCAGCAGAAACCGACACATCCGTGACCTAAAGAATAGCTTACCACATGTCTAAAATATTACTCCACCTTCATTTCCCCAATTGAATTCTGCTTCTAATAAAAATCAGATTTAGGGGTTTGATAGATACACTTAAGGACGAGTTCAGGAGTTGATAGGAGCAACCATTGGATTGAGGTCTTACAAAATGGAAAAAAGAGGCAAGTTTAGGGGGCCGCATATGCATTATGCCAAATAAAATAATAGAGAAGGATCTCACGCCGAAAAGAAAAGCAAAGGTAAGTTGGACTGCAAACTAGACTAACTTGGGACGCAGTCAGTAGTATCTCTGCATCCAAGAAAGCCGAATCAGGCCGTCGCGGGCTAACTATCATCTACCGGATACCCAATATATCCATGGACTACCAACTAATAAAGCGGAGCAAGACTTTTCATGTAGAAACATAATAAAGAAGAAAACACATTTCACAAGTAAATACAAAAATCATATGTCTAAAAATAGGCATAAGCTGGTAATTGTTACTATAGACTGATAACTGAAGCTGAAATTGAAATTTGAGTTATTTGTAATTAAAATAATTTTTTGATTAAAAGAGTTTTTCACACTATGGCCCTGCGTACTTGAGGATCTGGAAACACGGACGGGAAGTGTTGGCCTATTTCCTCAACAAACAATAGCACATGAGAGCGTGAGGTAACCTTGACCCTCGTGGCACTCACACAGGGAAGGTTGGCTATTTCTCCCAAGCTAAATGTGATAAGACCACTTACTGAAACTGAATTGAATACAAGTATCACGAACAATGACACATAGAAAGAAGTGATTCATGTAGGCTTGTAATTTCTTAAAAAATGAAAAAATTAGCCTACAAGTCACACCGGACAACAACCATTACATGTAATACTGTCACATCTTCATCGAATACATAGGGCAGTTAATATTTTACGAGGATTCTCTTTTAGTAAGGTAAGCCTTAACTTATCTCGAGTACAAGCTTAACTTCAACTTTCCGTGTCCTTTAAGTAATCCAACACAATTCACCATTCACCTGATAATCAGGTTCACTGGAAGTCAATAAATATTGAAAGGTTTCTACTTTACTCGCTTTAACTTAGAAACTTTGATTCAAATTCTCGAATTTGTGGATTTTTCTCTTAATGCGTTAAAATCAAGTTTTCCGGCTCTATTCTTAATATTTTAGTAGATCAATCAAAATCATGACTAATAATATTTCCAACCATTACCATAACAAAGATCCACCTTTCCACAAACTTTTCAATGAATTCCATCAATGGAGAATTAGAGTTTGTTTAATTCTTTTCAAACGGCTAATTGGCTTAAGTTCGTAATTAGTAGTCATAATAAAGTATTGATACTATAGCAGTGTCAATAGAATTATCTCAATGTGATGAAATTGAGTGATCTAAGCCAATCTATATCAATATATTATTAAAAAGAGGATAGTTTGCCCTAGGATCTTGACAAGTGGCAGCATAGGATTATGACACATGATAGTTTTAAGACAAAAAATAGTTAATTAGTTAATAATTAGGTATTAGTTATTGTTTAGAATTTTTTTAAAAATAAATTGCATTTGTATCTTTCTTTGTATCTTTTAAAGAAAAGCTGCACGTAACTCCCATTTCCTCAATCCCACGTCTCCATATTAAAATTAATAGC
>NC_081347.1:8949344-8958484 GCF_029784015.1 Lycium ferocissimum
GTTTTTTGAAATTTTCAGTTTGTTATTAGGATTTAATTAGATTGTTAACTCAGCAAATAAATTTTGGGGAGTTATTTTCAATTAGTTCAATAAGTGTTATGATCGGATAGTTAGTGAAATATTCCTTAAAGGGGAAAGTTGGACGGATGTCAATCCTCACACAACAATTTTGGGGTGTGACATTAAAATGTATTTTGATGCTTAACCTCAATATTTGGTTCGTTGTGCTCCATAATTTATGTGCAAGGGCAAAATATCATTCAAAATTTTAAAAAAAAAATTAAAGCTGGGGGTTTTTAAAATTTGGAAAATTTAAACTCAAAAGTAAAGTCTTTTCAACCCTTTCATCGGAGCATTAAAAGGGTTATAATTAGCAAAAGAATTGGGATACATTGAATTAGAAGAAAATTAAAATGTCTATTTGTTAACAAGCTTTACCAAAAGGAAAAAACAACATCCCCTTTTAAGGCCATTGTTGAAGATTATAAATATTTTTTGAATGCTAACAAGGCCACCATTAAACATATATGGAGGGATTCAAACAAATGCGCCGACTTTCTAGAGAACGATGGACACAACCAGGAGATGATTTGATAATCTAAAAAGATACAGTCAAGGAAATGAAGTTTCTGCTCCTTGCAGATTTATGTCGTGCAAAGCTTATGAAAGATTTTAAGATATTTATTTAGTCTTTTTCAATGTATCAAAAAAAGAATATTTGTACTGTGGAACTCTCTAACAATAAGCCACGTACTAGTAACATCACAAGACAGCTTAATTAGTTTCCTCAACTGGTAGGGAGCACTTCCTTCTTAACTATGGCTCTACACGACGCAGATTTAGATCAGTTGGGCCAATATATTTCGAACACCAGATGGTTATTAACAATAACAAAAAAAGTTTCCTCACCTATAATTTTGTTGTTCTCCAAATCAAACATTACCAACCTTATTATTCTGCAGAATTTTCCAAATATCACATTGGCTTTTCATTTTAATATCAGCCATTTCTGAGCTGTACAAGAGTCTTTTTGTATACCCTTGTTGAGAACAACTTGTGTACAATGGACATATTCATAAGACACCTCCGGCAAATAACCCTTAACCGGAGTGTATTTGATGATGTGAACTCTACTCAATTGTCAAGAAAGATTTGAGATCAAAACGAGATCAATAAAAGTTGAATTTAATTCGTTAACATGAAATTCAGCATTTTGAGTGAAAGATATTTACCTAAAAAATTAAATAGTGGAAAAAGGGATATCAGATGGAGTGAAGACTGAAGCATAGAAGACATAGCTTGAACAGAGTGCTGTATTTTTCATTCTTTCTTTTGTATATATTTATCAACAGAAGACGACAATTGATAGGGAAAGATTTCCAAAAGGTTTTTCTTTGTCTTATTTTAAGTGGCTTAACACAGGAATAAGTCCACTCTGTGATACCCTGACAATAATAATAGTAGTATTAAATTGATAACAATATACTATAGTAATAATAATAATAATAATAATAATAATAATAATAATAATAATAATAATAATAATAATAATAATAATAATAATAATAATAATTTATACTACTAAAAATAGAAATTAGCTACTAAATTTGTTGTTAAGTCTTTTGCTAAATAGTCCGTAACTATATATATTTTTCATAATTAATTGCTAATTCATTATTAAATATGATTAGTGACGAATTTTATTTTTGTTTAGCAACAAAAATTGTACATTGCTAATTCTTTTGTTGTATTATTATTATTATTATTATTATTATTAACTTTTTTTTTGTAGTGTTACTTCTCAATTAGGGACTTTCCTTCTCCATTTGCCAAAAAAGAAAAGAAGTCATAGTCAATAATTGTTAACGTTGTTATTTATAATACTGGCAATTTGTATTTCAATATTTTGCCTAAATGGAATGTACATGCAAAGGGTTAAGAATATTTTAGTTTGGGATTAAGAAATTGGATTACTATAATTGAAAATGACAACTAGAAAGAATTGCTAGAAAAGGTCTTTTTGTTTCATACGGCTACAATAAACAAAAATGCCTTTCTAGAACGAAAATGATATATGAACTGCACCATTGCGTTCTGATGTGAGTTAAACAGTTGAATTAAATTATGCCTTTTGGGGTACTAAATAAAAAATCAATTTAAAGAAATTTTAGAAAAATTAGTAGAGGCCTGCTAAGAATGCTTATGTCTTGGGGAAAGGAGAAAAGGAATGATGACGAACTAAAACTCCTTTTGACTATGAACTCTAAAAGACAAAATATAATATCTGCCCTTTCTTTCATACTAGATGGTAATGGCCCGTGCTAAGATAATTAAATTGTTGTTCTATTCAGACGAGGCAATTGCACTACAGTGATTTGAATAACCCGTCCTCTCTTAAAAGAAGGGGTACTTCCGGTTCTATCGATAGGGGCACTTCTGGTTTTATCGATGCTTGAAATAATTTCGTTTTCTCCATATTACTATATCGGTAAAGTCAATAATTTTATAAAATCAACATAATATCACTCCAATATGTGCTTAATAGCATACATTTATATACAACATGTGCATAAGACATAAAATACATTATGGTTGAACCATCTTCAATAGACATAATACCCCAAAAATATAAGAACCGTTTGTATCTTCGAATACAACACAAGCATATTCAAATTCAACATCTACAATGGGCCGAAGCTATCATCCGCAGCTTAATAACCAACCTTCAGTATTACAAATACCACATCAGAGGAGAGTGCTTTGAAGTACCTTCAAAAAGCAAACAAACACCAATCAATTAAGGAAGTTGAAATTCAAAGTGCGAAAAAATGGATGTTAAAGACTTGTAAAGCAAAAGGTACAGCTATTTTACATATTTTACAAACGTTGTTAGGAAATTTTTAGCATATAGATCCTCATATAGTTAATTGCAAAGTTACAAACAACTTCATATGAAAAAAGAAGATGTATAAAAATTACTTTGCAGAAACTAAAGTATGCCAACATCTCAATTGGTGTGGTTTGTAATTAAGGTATACTGAAGTGCCGCTTTTTGAGGCCTTACTGCGATTGTCATCGCAGCAATTTCAGAGATATCTTTTCTATATTTCCAAGCAAAAGACCAGTCATAAAAGTACTTCAAGAATTTATACAACAGATCCGATTTTACCCTTTAAAGTTCCATTTTTAACTTCATGGAAACTTCATGGATTCTCTTCTGATGTCATTAAGCTTTAGTCTCGTTGTCAACCTTCCGGTTAACCAAAAGAGAGAATAAAGAAAACAGGGTACAGACCACAGCAGATAGTTAAAAACACACATAGTTCATAATGATAACTTTCGGTTTTCAAAAATTTTAGTACCTGCTTACTTATCTGTTGCAGTTATCTGTACCATATTGCAAGAGCAACTTTTTAAGCACATCACCTAATTTCTCTTTCAACCAGATAATTTTATTCAGACTTCAGTCACAGAGTGATGATTAGAATGAGTACTCTTTGTGTTCATCTCTAGGGTTATGTCTCATATTCAAAGTTATGATACTTTTTGTACCTAAGTAACCATCAGACTAAACAATTACCAAAAAAATCACATACATTGTGACTTTGTTAATACTGCAATCATATAGGCACAAAAATATTTCCATCCCACTCCTCCATATCAGCACTGGTAATATGTGACAACAAAGGGGGAAAATCACATAGCCAAAGTTGAAGAAAATAATGCATTCCTTCTAGCTACCACCAAATAAATCACTTTATGCAAACAAATGAAATACACAAAGACATCCCCCTTACACTACATAGTAAACAATTTCTTGCATAGTAAACACATAAATGAAGCCATCTTCTAAATAGTACCTGCTTCTGCTGCTACATGCATGGATAATGTTTTTTCATATTTCAAGGTTAATGCTCTGGGTAAGGGGTAAAAATCCGTACATGCATGTTGGTTTTTTAACCCCTTTGTGGTTTTGGTAGAGTTAGCAGACAGTTTTCTACTCAAGGCATACATATTACTTTTACTCAAGGATGCAATCTATCATAAGGATATATGTATATTTTCAAAAGGAAAATAATGGCATATAATCTGGAATTTTGTACTTACTGATTTTCAACAACAGTAATCTCTCGGTACCTGTTTTTGAAGGCAACTTGCATATTTTGGAGGGCAGTAACGGAAAGCAAAAAATACCCTAGTATGTCTGCTAGTAAGAAATAAGGAAATATAATGAGTGTGTACATGTATAAACATATATACTTCAGTATGCTAGCAGTCGGTAGGAGCGGTATACCAATATCTGTAGAAAAATTAGGAGTCATATGAGCGATGCGGTCAAAAGTTATGATGCTCAGCTTAGTCGATGGTGGAAGTGGTTTCTCACGCTCATCAGTCAGCTTGACTTGTTCAACTATATATAGTTTCTTTGTCGAGTACCCAATAAAGTTTATGTAGTGGTGCATACGCATTGGGCGAAACTCGAACTTTGCGGTGTGGAGATCAGATATGTCTCTGAGGGTTTAAGCTTGTCTGCATAATGTCAAATATCATCACCATACACAACTGCCCTAAGTTGTTTCTCATGTAAAGTTGAATAGGTGTCTTAGATGCAGGTAAATTATATTTCAATATAAAGCAAATTAGATGCTACTACTATCGATGAAATTACCTCTTCATCTTCCAAAATCAGATTTTGGAAGATGATTTTATTCTCAGGGCTTTCTTGCTCGCGACTCATGTCCACAATTTGAACTTTTCAAGTTCAATCAAGTGTGTCAGTTGTTATTCGGTCGATGTTGAATCTCGGTGCCATGTGTCTGCCGAAGATATAGCTTTACAATAATATTGACAGGAAATGTTTTACAAATAAATAATATAGCATGAATTCTGAGAGCGATATACCAAATAAAGTTCTTATAAAAAAAGGCCAGAAGAATAAGAAGGGACAAACCAATTTCCAAACATCCATGAGTAAATCCATCCAAATTAGGAACATGCAAGTAAAAAATCCTACAATAAACTGCCAAAAAAAAAAATCTATCACATACCCACCAAAGTACTGAAAATAAAAAGACAACAAAGATTTTTTATCACCACAATCTCTGTAGAAACACCAGAGAAATTGAAAGAGTGTACTGAGAAGCTTACCAGAAGAGGAAGGGACACTTTGAATCACTCAAAGAAAATGGGATGGAAGCTAATGAGACCTGGGCTTGTTAATAAAATAAAAATGATCTCAAACATAGAGAAGAGAACATGTATGCAGAGGTGCATTCTTACTTAAGAAACAAGCACATAGAGATGGGATATGAATGACAACTAAAAAGTTTACCATAGAAGTACATGTCTCTCATGAATTAATCAAACACATTTACGATATTTTTAAGCAAAGAATGCCATGAAATGCAAACTTGGTTCTACCCATCCAAAAGAACAAAAAATTCATACTAAAACACCATTTTGCACAAGCAAAATCTGAAGAAGAAAAAAAAAGAAGACGCACCAAAGTATTTCTTGCCGAACTTACATTCAAAATCATATAGAATTCCGTAGAAAATTTAGCAATAAATTATGCAGAAGAATAAATAAACCAACATCGAACCAAATATGGATGAACTTTTAAAAATAATGCAAGAGAAAGACAAACTTACGAGACTTATTTTAGTTACAATAGAGTCTAGAGACTGTCAAAGGACATAATTTATGAAAGAATTCTCCAGATAGAAATAGGAGAAAACTCAAAATATATAGATCAAGAGAAGCCCCGAAGAACAAAAAAATGATACCTTGAATTCTTGAAAGAAGCAAGTTGGAGAGAGCAGCCGAGCAGAGAGAATTGGAGTGAAGAGATGGATGATCCTACAGTGTATAGTGTGTCTGAAAGGGTGAAGTACACGTGGTTTGATAAAACAAAGATGTAGTACACGTGTCAATTTTTACTAATATAATAGGCGATTTTTTGACCAAAATAAGCTATTATTTAACCCAATTCATCAAAATAATACGTTTTTAATTTTTTTTACAGAACTAGCAGCATAAACGTATTCTCGAAAGAACGTATTAGCATTATTTTATTCAAAAATTTCGATTTAAAAACACAATAATAATTGGACATCTGCAATAAAGTCGTCACATCGACAAGAACGATTTATGCCTATTATGTATCCCAAGGCCACGACTATTAGTTATCTCTTCATTTAAAATAACGACGTCGTTCAATGTTTTCTAATAAATGTGAATAGATATACAACTGAGGAGCTCATTCAACAAATTTTCCTTTTCAACCTAAAACCCCTCTTCAAAATAAAACCCTAGCATCACTATCACCAGGGGAACAACAAAATTTACTCGATCCATATATTATTTTATCTATCTCTACAAATTGATTTTGTTCCGATGATATAGATTGTGACGTTTATTGATTTTTTGCCGCAAGTTTTAAATGTGAAACTTTCAAAAGCTCGCATTTTGTGCGATTTTGCTTGCAAAAATCGATCAAGAAGCTTGGAACAGATACCGTCATTAAGGTATGTGTTTTTTCACACACTAGTATAGTGGAATAATTCCGGATTACGTTTCAAACTTTCAATTTCTCGGATTAGAAGATAATGGTATGACGAATTTCCCCTTTATCTTCAAAAAAAATGTAGTATTCTTGTTTCGTGTTTTTTCGTTTGGGAAGCGCTGAGTTTTTTCCTCTCGCTTTTTCACTTTCTTAAGAAGATGTTGATGTTCACATTTTTTAGGCAAAAAAAGCATAGAAGTTTCATAGAAAATATTCACTTGTGTAGGTATTTTTGTTTTATGGCGGAAAATAATGCATATCGATGGATCCGGTCCACTCGACTCGTCCGTATTGAATGAACAACTCACCCATAGGTCACGGGATATACGGGATGGAAAGGATAATGTGATTTTGAATACAAGGAGATGTGATGGAAATTTTTGGGACTTCGTAAAGGAACATCCAATTGATACACGAGTCTGGAAGTGATTAGACTATCTAGATTGTACGGTGTTTATAGATCTCATCGACCTACTATTGATCGTAGTTTGATTACTTCATTAGTTGAAAGATGGCTTCCCGAAACTCATACGTTCCACTTTAGATCGGATAAGCGACAATCACCTCGCAAGACGTAGAGGTGTTGCATGGCTTACCCGTGAACGGTGATCCAAAGATTGGGAAAATTGAGTCGGGCGAGGAGCACAGCAGGATTGGAAAGACATTTGTCAAAGATTATTAGGTTTTAGCCCACTTCCCGGAGACTTTAAAAAAAAATAGCCTCAAGGTATCCGTACTTAATCAACACATGCTACGTCATCCAAAATTACTTGACACCGCAACACAAGATATGGTCAACAATCGTGGCTAGATGTTATATGTTTTGGATGATTGGCCGGTATGATGATGGCGGATACATCCGGAAGTAATTTGAAGCTTATGTACTTACCTATGCTCGAGGACGTCAACACAGCCAGAGATCTTACTGGGTAAGGGGTATCGCTAGCGTGCTTGTATCACTATCTTTGTAAGGCCTCACAGCCGAGCAACATGAGATAGCGGGATTCCTACCACTACTACAAGGTATACCTAAAAATATTAATAAAAGTATTAACCGTATTTATAAAAAAAAACTTGTTCAATTCCTAAACGTATAGTTCTCTTTCTTCTAATTAGATTTTTCTAACCTTCTTACATGGAATGCTCCTCCTGCAGTATACATATAGTTCTCTTTATTTTCTTTGTAGCTAAACGATAAGATTTTTTTATTTCTTTTGCCTATAATGAAAAATGATGTTGATTGCTTTAGTTTAATACAAATAGCTTGCATTAAATGATGTTAAATTAGTGTTTTTTCTTCAAAGTTCGTGTACGGAGAGAGAATTACTATCGTGCCCCGTATATTAAAACAAAGGGACGCGAATGCCGGTTTACCTGGGGGTCCACGCGCTACTAGATGGTTTGCACATTTTAGTTGGACCAAACTACCCAATATGTGTTGAAAGTTTTTAGGGATGCACTTTTTTGATTCCATGACGGAGGATCGTGCATAATGTTGTATTAGTTTTGTTTTAATTTTCATGTATATTGTAATTGTAAGGACTCATTCGATTTATTTGTTTCATTTAGTTTATTTGGGAACCATATTCGATGAATTAATTGAGAGCCTTCCCGATTATTGTCGAAGTTGGACGAAATATATGGCGTGCTAGAGTCACAATATTTTGTTGGGATGTTGTCGAGGTTCACTTGCCCTCGATCGAGTTGGCGAGGCAATTTGGAATGATACATAGAGATACCACTAACTCCGTTTCCATTTGATCCCACACATTTTAACCACGATCGTCTGGGGAAGGCCAAAATACAAATTGGGAATTGGAGCATGCACAATGGTTGCCATTTTGGCACCAACGACTTCGATACGTTATTAATGCACCGGTCAATCATGAACCACTTCGAACATGACCCCTACCTTGTTTGGTTTAGACGCATTACTCTTGTTATTGGTAATCCTACTTCGCGTCCTCGCCGTGCAACAAGGTTATGTGCCTAATGCAACGGCTTATGAAGCAATGGTTGTTGACACCCAATTTTGTCCCTCCTTTATTTAATTTTATTCACTCGGGCGTCTAAATTTACTAACGAGCTAAATACTTTATTTTCACTATTTTATTTTTTATTGCTACAACTATTAATATCCCTATCATATTTTCAACATTATGAGCATTACTTTATCACAAATTTTAAATGTTTGTCATCGTTTCATTTTTGATTCTGACCACAAATTAATCACAAGACAACACTTTGCTAAATCCTTATCTTTTACATATTAATTGTTAATTGTCTTCACATATCATATATTGTACTTTTATCAAATTAGAAGCCCCAAAAATAATTAAATGCGGAGGAAGAATCCATTTTTAGCCAAAATTTTTGGCCCAAAAATACCAAAAAAATATCTTAATTCCACCGCCCTTTTTTTCCCCGGGGCCCTTTCCTAAGCTCGGGGGGACCCGTTTTTTTACCTAGTCCCAAAAAATTGCGACCGGCCCCTCTTCTTTTTCCTACCCTACCCAATCCCTTTTTCCCTCTTTTCTTTCCCTTCCCCCCCCCTTTTTCTTTCTCGTCTCTCTCT